>NC_074671.1:61304203-61364203 GCF_029448725.1 Salvelinus fontinalis
CCACCTCTACCTCAGTCAGAGAACCAAGACACAGCAGGGTGTGCTGGGGAGCGTCCCAGTCCTCATGCACCACCTCTACCTCAGTCAGAGAACCAAGACACAGCAGGGTGTGCTGGGGAGCGTCCCAGTCCTCATGACACGTGTATATCAGTGATATTGCCTTCAGACAGATATATTGCACATCCACCAAATCAGGACCAGCAGGTCGTCTCCTCACCTCAACACCGAGAGACCAACGTTATGATGTCTAAACATGGTGACACCAATGTGCACCTCCACAATGTTGCTACTGTAACGTCCTGACCAGAGTTATTATGTGTTTTGCTTGTTTAGTGTTGGTCAGGACGTGAGCTGGGTGGGAATTCTATGTTGTGTGTCTAGTTTGTCTGTTTCTATGTCCAGCCTAATATGGTTCTCAATCAGAGGCAGATGGTAATCGTTGTCCCTGATTGAGAATCATATATAGGAGGCTTGTTTTGTGTTGGGATTTTGTGGGTGTTTGTTTCCTGTGTCAGTGTTTGTTGCACCATACGGGACTGTATCGTGAGTTCGTTTTGTTTGTAGTCAGTACTTGTTCGTTCGTTCTTTGTTACGTGTAAGTTCGTAGTCCAGGTCTGTCTACTTCGTTTGTTGTTTTGGTATTTGTTCAAGAGTTTTCCGTCTTCGTCTGGTTCCTTGTAATAAATAATATGTATAACTCCAACGCTGCATTTTGGTCTAATCCTTGCTACTCCTCTTCGGATGAAGAGAAAGAGGAAGCCCGTTACAGCTACTGCCTTATACACTACATTAGCACCTAAGTCAAGTCCTAAAATAGAATAGTATAGACTAGTCTAGAATAGAGTAGTATAGAATAGAATGGTATAGAATACAATAGTATATAATAGAATGGTATAGTATAGAATAGAATAGTATTGAATATAATAGTATAGAATAGAATAGAATAGTATAGAATAGAATAGTATAGAATAGAAAAAAATAGAATAGAATGAATAGAACATAATATAATGGTATAGAATAATATAGAATAGTCTAGAGTGGAATACAATAGAATAGTATATAATAGTCTAGAATCGAATGGTATACAATAGAATAGTATATAATACAATGGTATAGAATAGAATAGTATTGAATATAATAGTACAGAATAGTCTAGAATAGACTAGTATTGAATATAATAGTATAGAATAGTCTAGAATAGAATAGCATAGAATAGAACAGGATAGAATATAATAGAACGGTATAGAATAGAATAATATAGAATAGTCTAGAATAGAACAGAATAGTATATAATAGAATGGTATAGAATAGAATAGAATAATATAGAATAATATAGAATGGAATGGTATAGAAAATAATAATATAGAATATTCTAGAATAGAATGGTATAGAATAGAATAGTATATAATAGAATGGTATAGAATAGTATAGAATAGACTAGTATTGAATATAATAGTATAGAATAGTCTAGAATAGAATAGCATAGAATAGAACAGGATAGAATATAATAGAACGGTATAGAATAGAATAATATAGAATAGTCTAGAATGGAATGGTATATAATAAATTAGAATGGTATAGAATAGTACAGAATAGAATAGTCTAGAATATAATAGTATATAATAGAATGTTATAGAATAGAATAGTAAATAATAGTATAGAATAGAATGGTATAAAATAGAACAGAATAGTATAGAATATAGAATAAAATAGTATAGAATATAATAGTATAAAATAGAATAAAATCAAATAGTGTAAAATAGAATAGTATAGAATAGAATGGTATAGAATAGTTTAAAATAGAATAGTATAGAATAGTATAAAATAGAATAGTATAAAATAGAATTGTATAGAATAGAATAGTATAGAATATTATAGAATAGAATGGTTTAGAATAGAATGTCATAAAATAGTGTTGAATAGCATAGTGTAGAATAGTATAGAACAGAATAGAATAGTATAAAATAGAATATTATAGAATAGTATAGAATATAATATTATAGAATAGAATAATATAGTATCGAATAGTATAGTATAGAACAGAATAGAATAGAATAAAAAAGAATAGTATATAATAGAATATAATTGAATAGACTAGAGTAGTACAGAATAGAATGGCATAGAATAGAATAGAACAGAATAGAATTGTATAGAATAGTATAGAATAGTACAGAATATAATAGAATAGTATAGACTAGAGTAGTATAGAATAGAATAGAACAGAATAGAATAGTATAGAATAGTACAGAATAGAATAGTATAGACTAGACTAGAGTAATATAGAATAGAACAGAATAGAATTGTATAGAATAGAATAATGTTGATTTCCCAGGGTGATCTTCAGTTGTGGCAAATCTGCTAAGATATGTAACAGCAGCATTCAGACAAGCCAGATAGGATCCTACAAATGGATCTGAGATAAACGCAGGATATTGTGTTTGAATACAACACTGATGTACTGTTCTATAAGGGAATGAAACGTCTGAATTTTCTTCAGTCCGCTATTAAAGGACTAGTAAAGGCCCAGTGAACTACTTTTGTGAAAAATAACATTTAAAAAAAGAAAAATGTTATTTTTGTTATTATTGTCATTTTTCAAGGGGTGCTGCAGCACCTGACTTCCCACGGCTGTGCTGATGGTTCAGGTCCTCATATTTTGCACTGCTAAAATGAACTTATAAAAGCCCATAAAAAGGAGAGGAGGGGTTGAGGTGAGACGCGGGAGTTCAATTAATCAACATAAAAAGTAGAAGGTACAGTAGAAAAGTTCAAAAGCCACCATCATTTGGTCATTAAAATGCCCCCCTCTTCATCAACGGTTGAATGGATATGACAATGAAAATGGACGGTAGCCAGCTAAGTCACATTCTCTGAAAACAATGATTTTAGCCATGGATTTGACATTCATTTGGATCGCTGACACAGCCAACCCCCACACATAAATGAGACGACAACAAACACGATTCATAAACGGGCTCCATTTCAGTAGCAGGCCAAAATGCATAATGTACAAACAGGCTCGTAGGTTACGGTATGAGAACACCGAGGGACGAGCGTGGGACCCGCTCTGGACGGCGCGCTGGGAGGGAGGGAGAGGGAGCGTGAGCTATTTGCTTGCCTCAGCGAGTGCCTGCCGATGTGAATGTCTCTCTACCATGCGCATTTGACCAAACAAGTGGCGGCTGCGGGACTGTTTCACCTGTCGCTTAAATTATTTTCAGCTGGCAGGGAAACCACAGGGGGGAGGTGAAAATCAAGGGGGAATTGTTCGATTTGCTAAATATGTTTAATAGTGTAACATTATAAAATGTATTTTGCTGATAATATAGAGGAAAGGAACCCCTCAACGATATTCAGCCGAAAGCATAAGACCAAAATGTACTATTCATGTAGGTGATTTGCTGAAATAAATAGCCTCGGGTACATTATGATCTGATGAGACAATAGTCTGCAGGACACTTAAACGACAACTGTTGACGCAGTCAAGTTTGTTTGCAAACCAACTGTATAGGCTAAAGCACAGCTAAATAATCAGTATAGACTACACAATATTAATAATTACAAGTAGCCTGTGTAACCACTGTGTAACGACATAATAATGGCAATAACAACCAGCAAACGAATAATTGCCTCTAACACTTCAGGCTATATAATTAAAATGACTAGCCCAACTGTCTCAAATAAGGGGAAAAGTCGTTTCATCCGAATACGACGCACCTGATAAGCAATAAATAATCATTGCCTGGAGCTTATCGTTAGAAACTACGATTTTTTCATCAAATCCATGACTCCCTGTGTGTGGAGCAGCCTATTCGAGTTGAATGACAATATTCATTCAAGACTATTCCCCAAGGGAATGGATGCCATCGGATAGGATTCATTAATAGTGACAATCTTGAGTGAGTGGGCTTTATTGACATCCGGTGATGCACTTTGCGGAATGACAAGCGTGTTTGTGAACTTCAGATTTGTTTACGAAGACGACTGCAGTAATGTCATGGACTATTACAACATGCCAGCTTGAAGTGTGTCAATTTACACACTGTTTTACTTCACAACAACCTTTCATGTCAGCAGCAGCGTGATCAGTTATTTATATTTTAGATCAATTATTACGGGCAATTTACAACGGCAAATACCATAGCAGAAGACCTTGAGCATGAGCGCGCTGTCTGTTGCTCTCACTCACCTGACTGTGCTGTGCTCGGCCTGAACACCACGAAAGAGATGAGGAGACATCGAAGACACAGGGGAAACTTCATTTTGCTCGGTTGCTGACCGTAACTCCGGTAACTCACATGTCCAATAAGGTATCCGGTTATTTAAAAGGAAATATCGGCTCTTGACAGTTTCAGAAACGGGGTCCCCACGCGCGCGTCATGGCGTCCTCCGTTTGCCCAAATAGTTCAATGCACAAGTTAAACGCGACGAAAACAGGAGGTTCGTTTATAGTTCTTATAGTGACCAATGTTTTGACCAATGTTACTCCATGCCATTACTCTTCACACTAAGATCCAGCAGACGGCTGGGGGTGTTTGACACACCCCTTCAGTGCGGCTAACACCTCCTACAGTCCACTGATTGGTCGAGGGAAAGGCTATGAGCTTAATAAACACGCCCATATCACTTATCGCCTTCTCTCATTGGCTCATTAGGATTGATATACAGTTGCTCTCTTGATGCACAGTGTACACCTGTCTCAGACCCTGGCCTATACACTTCCCTAAGTGTGCGTAAAATGCGCATAGCCAACAATTGCATCGGAATAACTGTTTGTATGCGAAAAGTATTGTGCGTTTCTATTTTACTTTCTCTTCAGAAATGGTATTTGTTGACAGAATAGGTGTTGACATTGACTAGACGTATTTGAATAGGCCTTTAGCCTACAGTACACGTAACCTTACATAGAGGATAAGAGTTGTGCCTACTGCATCCATTGAGAGCATGACGTGCCCAAACCAAAGTAGGTTAACTACAGAACCCAGATAGGCCTTCTAGAGCAAAACGATTCATATCATTTTGTGAAAACAATTAGGCCTCGTTATTTTTTTATATCGATGTCAATCAGAATACAATCTTTTCTCAAAGTCAACACATTGCTGTGAGAGAAACACTGTAATGAATTAATGATGTATATGCCTCTGGGTCTCTCTCTGTCTGTCAAAGTGCTATGTGGCATATATATATTATATGGACTATGATACTTTTACAGTTACAGTCTCTGTGGGATTCTAACAACATATTGCCAATAACCACAAGAGGGCCAAACTATATAGGCTTCCTATGCATTTCAACATGGGTTCAACTGTAATACAGTAGCATCCCCTGTAGTCCACACAGTGAACTGAATAAGGGGTTATGCGTCTAACCAGTAAGATGTAGGTCTACTCCTGTGTCTTACAGGGGAAAGCATGTAGGTCAACATCTTATTAAAGGTAGGTCTGTGGTTATATAAGATGTAGGTCTACTCCTGTGTCTTACAGGGGAAAGCATGTAGGTCAACATCTTATTAAAGGTAGGTCTGTGGTTATATAAGATGTAGGTCTACTCCTGTGTCTTACAGGGGAAAGCATGTAGGTCAACATCTTATTAAAGGTAGGTCTGTGGTTATATAAGATGTAGGTCCACTCCTGTGTCTTACAGGGGAAAGCATGTAGGTCAACATCTTATTAAAGGTAGGTCTGTGCTTATAAAACAAAAAGATATATAATTATGATACAAATTAGGCTAATCTGCTAAAGTAGATAATGTGCCTCTATATATGTATGGTAGTTGATGCCTTAGTGATGGTAAATATGTATGTCTTCTAACCCACTACACTCTTAGAACAAAATGATCCAAAAGGGTTATTTAGCGGTCCCCATAGGAGAACCCTTTTTGGTTCCAGGTACAACCTTTTTTGGTTTCAGTTAGAACCCTTTTGGGTTCAATTTAGAGCCCTTTGTGGAATGTGTTCTACATGGAACCCAAAAGGGTTATTTAAAGGGTTCCCCTAGGGGACAGCCAAATAACCCTTTTAGGTTCTAGATAGCACTTGTTTTCCTAAGAGGGACCCACTATACACCAACAGGTCTAGCTTATATGACAGGAGCCCCTCATACATGTCATTGGCTATTATCTGCTGCCATCTAGGGGATCTAAATAAGATACCTCTACTTTTATTGGAGAGAATCTGGATTCTGGGGTGGTGTGAGAAACACACGATCCATTCACATATCAAATCAAATGTAATGTATTTATAACGCCCTTTACATCAGCAGATGTCACCAAGTGCTTATACAGAAACCCAGCCTAAAACCCCAAACAGCAAGCAATGCAGATGTAGAAGCACTGTGGCTTGGAAAAACTCCCTAGAAAAGCCAGGAACGTAGGAAGAAACCTAGAGAGGAACCAGGCCCCGAGGGTTGGCCAGTCCTCCATCACAAACCCTCAATCATATTGATCTCCAGCAGGACTTATAACAAACAGGAGTTTCTCAAGGCCAATATCAGAGCTGCAGCAGACACTGTATACTATAAACAAAGCCAGACTCTAATGCATTACCTGAGAGTGATTGATAGTGTGCCCACTGCCCACTTTATGAAAAGAACAATGGAATAAAGCTTTATTACGCATAATGGAATAAACCAACCGATTGATAAATTAGGGAGGTTGCACCACCTGTGGGAGAAAGCACAGGATATTGTATACAAGGCAATTACATGTCAAATATGGTAAAAAAAAATATGTATATAATTGTAAATCTCAGAACTTGGCACTAGGACAATACAAAATCTAAATCATACAGCCAAACCTGGCTGTGGTAGCCTACGATGTCCGTTGTGCTACCTCAACAGCCATGCGTGGTGTCTGTGATATTTTGGGCACTATAGGCTACTTACAGTACAGTGGTAGACTGTCCACCTCAACAGCAACAGAATAACTTTAACCAGACATTTCTTGTTTAAAAACTATGAACAAATAAAATGTATTATATACAGAAGCATAGCCGCAGGAAGTAGTTTGGGGGGGGGGGGGGGGTCGCTGGTGTTGTGCAATTTTTTTATGAATACTTTTTCTTCTGATTTTTCAGGGGGTGCTGCAGCACCCTCAACACCCCTACTTTCCGCGGCTATGTATGGAAGTTAACCAACGATTTACCGCTGATTTATGGATGGCTCCACGACTTGGGTGTCGCTCCTGTCCCCAGTTAAAATAGACAACTGGCGTAAACAATGGTTTCAGTTGGAGCATGCATATTCATTTGATGAATCAGTTATTGCAAAGGACAAGGAGTCGTAAGAATTAGCGCATCAATACACTGAAGAAGAGAACACGAGTGAGAAGTTAGGTTACTACCGCGTCTCTTCGGTGCAATCCATAATAAGAAGCTATGGCACTAGACTGTACATCGCTGACAAAACTAACCCTTGTTTTATGTGTGGCAGGTACGTGTGATTTGATCAATTATATCTAATAGCTAATGCTATTTGTTGTTTTGCTTTTGTTTGCTGGTTGTTTTTTTGTTTTTAATTTTATGCAATATGCCTCCCTGGCGCACGTTCTATTCTTACCAGATAGCCGAACCGTACCAAGGCGTCTACAAATGACTTACATTGACCTTTTTCGTTTGATGTAGCCTATAAAGCTTATTGCGTAATCCAACCGTTTGACCATTACGCGAAACATAAATAACATTTTAAATGTGTGCTGTAGAATGAAGCTAAAAATGAAAATGTCATATTTTGACATTAAACAATTTTCAACTTCATCGATTATTGACGTTATAAAAGTGAAGTGTCCAGTATTCTGATGTTGTACAGTATTCACATAGAGTATCTGGTCTCTAAGCTTTGGTCATCAGCTTTCTTCTTTCGAATTATTTTCTCATTGGGAGTCTACACGTGATCATGATGAATATGAAAACATGTTCGCACAATACTGGACAAAACAGCTGACCAAGGTGAAGGATATCTGGGCCAACCTGAATGAATCAGCAGCATCAAATGAATGACGATGCTGTCAAAGGCAATGCAAAGCTTTCTATGAACTGGTCTCTCTATACATTTAACACAAAGCTTATTTATTCCGCTTCCCACTGGGCACACACTGGTTGAATCAACGTCATTTCAATTCATTTCAATGAAATTACGTTGAACCAAGGTGGAATAGACGTTTAATTGCACCCTAGATTGTTCTCTCTGAACGGCAAGCGGTACCTGAGCGCCAAGTCTAGGTCAAAAAGGCTTCTTAACAGCTTCAGCCGGATAAGACTCCTGAACAGCCAATCAAATGGCTACCCGGACTATTTGCATTGACCCCCATTTTCTACCTACATGTACATATGACCTCAATTATCTCGACTAACCGGTGCCCCGCACATTGACTCTGTACTGGTACCCAAATATATAGCCTCACTACTGTTATTTTACTGCTCTTTAATTATTTATTATTTTTCTATTTTCTTCTCTTTTTTTCTTTCTTTCTTTTTTCTTTTATTTTTTAACTTCAGTTTATTTTAGTAAATACTTTCTTTACACTTATTTTTCTTAAAACTGCGTTGTTGGTTAAGGGCTTTTCACTGTAAGGTCTACTACACCTGTTGTTTTCAACAGTTCACTGTAAGGTCTACTACACCTGTTGTATTCAGCGCATGTGACATATAAAATGTGATTTGATAATTGACATCTGTGCTCAGTGGGTTGTCCCCAATTCACCCACAGGAGGATATCATTACTAATAGTAGCCTAATTATAGATGTCTCTCGAATTACATTAGTCGGAGTACTCAAATCAAAGGTTATTGCTAGGTGAACCGGGGGATTTTAAAGGCACAGTCGGTTTTTTGCTACTGTCCAATGGTCATTTAACTGCCTTTGGGCACTTTGCTGTTCCACTGTTCAGTCCCCTGGCCATCTTGCCGTGTGTGGGAGCTGCCTTTGGGCACCTTGCTGTTCCACTGTTCTATCCCCTGGCCATCTTGCCGTGTGTGGGAGCTGCCTTTGGGCACTTTGCTGTTCCACTGTTCTGTCCCCTGGACATCTTGCCGTGTGTGGGAGCTGGTCTCATTCTCAGTGTCAAAAGAAGTGTGAACTATTAGCTAGAGGAGGTCAGGTGAACCCGTACAATAGCCTGAGCGTCAGTCTGGTTGTGCTATCATGCCAACTTGGTGCTCATTGCCATGCCGAACATGTTTGACTTGACAAGGACAGCAATGGAGAAGGAAAGAGCAAGAACAGATCTGGGACACTGAGTTTCCCATAAAGTGCTTTGTGCTGTCTGTACAAAAACATCTAACTGGAATCATTAAACTCTCAGACATCAACCATTCTAACCCTCTCCGTGGCTCTGGTACTTAAGAGACAACATTTGGGACTTCTTACAGCTGAGGTAGGCTACCAAGTACTGACCCCCGACCTTAGCCTGACCTTTTCCTCCAGGCAGAGGGCACTTCACACCACTGTGTTAGGGACCAGGTTGTCAGGGTACCCAATCACAGGCCATAGCTGGTAAGGGTTACAGACCCCCCACCCCTATCTGAACCGTTTGGTGTATTCCAGAGTTCCGGTTGAGAACACCTCTGTAGACCCCTGGGGCTCCACACCAACTCACCAGCTGGACATGTATCCACCTTGGACTGCCTAACCTTGTGTTAGTGCGTAGATGACCTTGTAAGTGGACATTGAGTGGCTTAGCGCTCATTTACAGACAGCGACGAGACCTTCTACAGGGTGGAGGTTGGAGTCCTGGCAGAGTGGAACGTTTGACCCTCTCCACTGCAGCCCCATCAATGTCAATAGGTGGTGAACTGTAGTCGATGAACAGCATTCTCACACACGTCCAAGTGGGATAGGGGCGTGTTCAGAACACTGGCGATTGCATCATCCGTGGATCTGTTAGGTCGGTATGCACATCCTAATGGGTCCAGGGTTTCAGGTAAGGTGGAGCTGATGTGGTCCTTGACCAGCCTCTCCAAACACTTCATGATGAGAGAACTGAGTGCTATAGGCAGAGCGATAGTCATTTAGGCAGGTTACCTTTGTTTGCTTGAGTACAGGGACAATGGTGGACATCTGGAAGTATGTGTTGATGACAGACTGGGACAGTCTATTCTGCTGGTCCGTACTGGTCACGTTAGGATGTTTCATTCGAGACATGGGTTCAAATAGTACTTGTTGTCTTTGAAATACTTTAAACTGCATTAGATTGAGCTTGCCTAGTGCAACGGAATGGTCCCAAAAGTGTAAACCTGGCCTATCCGGTACTCCAGGCAGGCTCAATCAAACGCTTATTAACGAAGGGTATTTGAATCAAGATCTTCGGCTGTATGCATCACGCGTCTCAGAGTGAGACTGCTGATCTAGGATCTGGTGCCCCCTGTCCATATAATCTTATTGTTTATGATCTTAAAGGCAGAACTGATCCTAAATCATCACTCTTGCTTTTAGACGCGTGATACATTTAGCCCGTGTTTCATAAACTTGCTGCCTCCCTGATCGCTTCCAACAACTACACTACAATCTGATGACATGTTCCTTCCCTCTGAAGCAGCCCGTGGCTTTCCCCCAGTGAGCGGCTCCAGCGGTGCCTACGGGAGGGCCATTCCACCACTTAGCAGCTGCAGCGGTGCCTACGGGAGGGCCATCTCTGACTTCTGTGTGACCAAGTTCACTCAGGACATGGAGGCCCTGGACCAGAGCCTGTGGTGCAGCTGGTCTGACACTTTTCAGTCAGTATAATCTATATTATTCACCTAAATCCATCCTACATTTTATTCATCCTAAATAAAAAATAGAGTTGAGTTCAATTACATTTACTTGAATTATGTCACTGTATTATTTGTCAGTATTACTTGCAAATGACGCTCTATCAGTTTAGCAGAGGTCCTTGTCTTTACAAGACCGTTCCATCTGGAGAGCCAAGTTTACATGTCTATCACCATAACAGACACACACACAGAAGGATTCCTCATAGGAATGTTCCTGTGATGTGCAAGGAATGTCTCCAAGAGACCTTTCCCTTAATGTCAAATCCAATTAACCCAGAAAGTGGTTACTATGTTCTCAGAACTTAAGATGTGAATGTTTTAGACATGTTTCATGGAAACATGGCAAAAACATTCATGCGTCCAGGTTTCTGTGGTTTAGGAGAATATTCCATCAACGTTTCATGTTGCCATGTTCTCAGAACTTAAGACGTGAATGTTCTATACATGTTTCATGTTGCCATGTTCTCAGAACTTAAGACGTGAATGTTCTATACATGTTTCATGTTGCCATGTTCTCAGAACTTAAGACGTGAATGTTCTATACATGTTTCATGGGAGAGTTGGAAGAACATGCGTCCCCCAAAACATGTATTACTATTGCAGAGCCAATCAAGGCCCTGATTGGTGAACCACTGATCCGTTCCTAGTTCTTTGTCTGTTGGCAAAGTTAAGGATTGTAACGATCGTCTTCGCGAGAAAGAGAGGAGGACCAAAGCGCAGCGTGGTAAGTGTTCATGATGATGTTTTTAATTAAACTCAGAACACTAAACAAAACAATAAACGATGTGAACAAACGAAACAGTACCGTGTGGCGACAAACACTGACACGGAAGACAAACACCCACAAACCAAAAGTGAAACCCAGGCTACCTAAGTATGATTCTCAATCAGGGACAACGATTGACAGCTGCCTCTGATTGAGATCCATACCAAGCCGAACTCAAAACCCCAACATAGAAAAACACACATAGACTTCCCACCCCAACTCACGCCCTGACCAACTAAATAAAGACAAAACAAAGGAAATAAAGGTCAGAACGTGACAAGGATGCATAGAATGTTTTCAACTTACATATCTGACACACTTTGACATACGTGATTAAATTATGCCTGTTGATTTATAGAGTAGTTATTATTCAACATGTCCTCAACTGGGATTTGAACTCACAACCTTTAGGTTGTCAGTACTCAGATCTTCCTGCTACACCCCCATCTTTCAGGAAACCTGACTGTTCTGTAATCAGGGATTTGATTGACTTATTTCAGCTATTGAAGGACTTTCAGTATAGTTGTGTAATGTTGGTGGGGCGTATCAACCTGGTTTAATGATCCTCCTGAATCACTAGGATCAATAGTAGTTTGTCTTGAGTCTACTTTTAACAAAGCTGAGATTTACTTCAAAGTGCATTCACCCAATTGCTTACACCTATCAAGTTGTCTCAGATCTAAACAAGTGCCTAGGAAGAAGGGTTTAGTGTTTCTTCTGGACAGGGCCTAACTATACTGGCTCAATAAGCACATGCAGGAACAGTCCTGTGTCCAGTTTTCATTCAAACATTTTAATATGTTCCACCATCATTAGACAACTATCAAATCACTGATGAGAGAATAGTCAAATGAACTGATAACTATCAAATCACTGATGAGAGAATAGTCAAATGAACTGATAACTATCAAATCACTGATGAGAGAATAGTCAAATGAACTGATAACTATCAAATCACTGATGAGAGAATAGTCAAATGAACTGATAACTATCAAATCACTGATGAGAGAATAGTCAAATGAACTGATAACTATCAAATCACTGATGAGGGAATAGTCCAAGTAACTGACAACTGACACAGAGGTGGTTTAGCAGCACAATCTAAATGTCGTGAACCATGAGGGCGTGAGTTCAAATCAAAGGTGTGAACATATTGAATAATAATTGCTGTATAAATGAACATGCACAATGTAATCATGTGTGTCAAATATGTAAGTTGAGAACACTATGTTAAAAGCACTGTCTGTGTGTAACCTTGCCAACAGACAGAACGAGCTGTGAATGGATCTGTGGTTCACCAATCAGGGCCTTGATGGGCTTGGTAAAAGTAACAAGGTGTGATGTGTAATAAAAATATATATATTTTGGTAAAACGTTTCTTTGGGACCATCAGGCAACGTCCTGACAGCTGATACACAGAAATGTTCTTGCAGCGTTCCCATGAAACGTGTCTAGAACATTAATATTTTAAATTCTGAGAACATGGCGACCATATTCTGTGAACGTCTGGTGGGACGTTGAAGGAATATTCTCCTAACCCTCAGAAAACTGGACACATGAATTTGTTCTTGCAGCGTTCCCATGAAACGTGTCTAGAACATTAATGTTGTGTGTTCTAAAAACAGTGTAACCATGTTCTAGATAATTCTGCCTGATTCTAAGGGAATGCTCCCCTAACGTTATCACCAATTGTCACGTTCCTGACCTGTTTTCCTTTGTTTTGTATTCATTTTAGTTGGTCAGGGCGTGAGTTGGGTGGGTTTGTCTATGTTTGTATTTCTATGTGGGGTTTTGTGTTCGGCCTGGTATGATTCTCAATTAGAGACAGGTGTGTATTGTTTGTCTCTAATTGAGAGTCATACAAAGGCAGCCAGGGTTTCACTGGTGTTTTGTGGGTGTTTGTTCCTGTGTCCTCACAGGACAGTTGAAGGTTAGTCACGTTTGTTGTTTTGTAGTTTGTAGTGTCTTGTTTGCTGTTTTTTCATTAAAAGATGGCTTATTTCCCTCAATCCGCATCTTGGTCCTATCCATGCTCCTTCTCGTCTAAGGGGGAGAACAACAATGACTGCCTTTACAGAAACACCCACCACAACAGGACCAAGCGGATTGAGGAGAGAGAACAAGAACTAAAGCAATGGAGAGAAGAGGAATGGAGTTGGGAGCAAATTTTCAATGGAGAAGGACCCTGGGCTAAGGTGGGAGAGAATCGCCGCTCTCGGGAGGAGAAGAAGGCAGCCACAGCCCAGGAGCGCAGGTATGAGGGTACGCGGCTAGCACGGAAGCCCAAGAGGCTCACCCAAAAATTTCTTGGGGGGGGGCTAAAGGGGAGTGTGGCGAAGCCGGGTTGGATACCTGAGCCAACTCCCCGGGCTTGCCGTGGAGTAAGAGGGCGTCGTACTGGTCAGACACCGTGTTATGCGGTAAAGCGCACGGTGTCCCCAGTACGCGTGCTTAGCCCAGTGCGGGCTATTCCACCTTGCCGCACTGGGAGGGCTAGGTTGGGCATCGAGCCGAGTGCCATGAAGCCGGCCCAACGTATCTGGCCTCCAGTACGTCTCCTCGGGCCGGCGTACATGGCACCAGCCTTACAGGTGGTGTCCCCGGTTCGCCTGCATAGCCCAGTGCGGGCTATTCCACCTCGCCGCACTGGCAGGGCTACGGGGTCCATTCAACCTGGTAAGGTTGGGGAGGCTCGGTGCTCAAGAGCACGTGTCCTCCTTCACGGTCCGGTATATCCGGCGCCACCTTCCCACCCCAGCTCAGTACCACCAGTGCCTACACCACGCACCAGGCTTCCAGTGCATCTCCAGAGCCCTGTTCCTCTTCCACGTACTCTCCCTATGGTGCGTGTCTCCAGCCCGGTGCCTCCAGTTCCGGCACCACGCACCAAGCCTCCTGTGCGTCTCCAGAGCCCTGGACGCACTGTTCCTTCTCCCCGCACTCGCCCTGAGGTGCGTGCCCTCAGCCCGGTACCTCCAGTTCCGGTACCACGCACCAGGCCTAGAGTGCGCCACGAGAGTCCAGTGTGCCCTGTTCCTGTTCCCCGCACTCGCCCTGAGGTGCGTGCCCTCAGCCCGGTACCTCCAGTTCCGGTACCACGCACCAGGCCTATAGTGCGTCTCAGCCGGCCAGAGTCTGCCGTCAGCCCAGCGGTGCCTGAACGGCCCGTCTGCCCAGCTCCGTCTGAGCCATCTGTCTGCCCAGCGCCGTCTGAGCCATCTGTCTGCCCAGCGCCGTCTGAGCCATCTGTCTGCCCAGCGCCGTCTGAGCCATCTGTCTGCCCAGCGCCGTCTGAGCCATCTGTCTGCCCAGCGCCGTCTGAGCCATCTGTCTGCCCAGCGTCATCTGAGTCATCCGTCTGCCACGAGCCATTAGAGCCGCCCGTCTGTCCCGAGCCAGTAGAGCCGTCCGTCAGTCAGGAGCCGCCAGAGCCGTCCGTCAGTCAGGAGCTGCCAGAGACGCCCGTCAGTCAGGAGCTGCCAGAGACGCCCGCCAGTCAGGAGCTGCCAGAGACGCCCGCCAGTCAGGAGCTGCCAGAGACGCCCGCCAGTCAGGAGCTGCCAGAGACGCCCGCCAGTCAGGAGCTGCCAGAGACGCCCGCCAGTCAGGAGCTGCCAGAGACGCCCGCCAGTCAGGAGCTGCCAGAGACGCCCGCCAGTCAGGAGCTGCCAGAGACGCCCGCCAGTCAGGAGCTGCCAGAGACGTCCGACAGTCCGGAGCTGCCCTACAGTCCGGAGCTGCCGTACAGTCCGGAGCTGCCCTACAGTCCGGAGCTGCCGTACAGTCCGGAGCTGCCCTACAGTCCGGAGCTGCCCTACAGTCCGGAGCTGCCACTCAGCCCGGACCTGCCGGAGTCCCTCAGCCAGGACCTGCCGGAGTCCCTCAGCCAGGACCTGCCGCCCCTTATCCCGGTGCTGGTCCTTATCCCGGTGCTGCCCCTTGTCCCGGTGCTGCCCCTTGTCCCGGTGCTGCCCCTTGTCCCGGTGCTGCCCCTTGTCCCGGTGCTGCCCCTTGTCCCGGTGCTGCCCCTTATCCCGGTGTTGCCCCTTGTCCCGGTGCTGCCCCTTGTCCCGGTGCTGCCCCTTGTCCCGGTGCTGCCCCTTGTCCCGGTGCTGCCCCTTATCCCGGTGCTGCCCCTTATCCCGGTGCTGCCCCTTCATTTAGGTGGGGTTAGTGGGAGGGTGGTCATTGGGAGGGGGATAAAGAAGCGGGGATTGATTATGGTGGGGTGGGGACCTCGTCCACCGCCAGAGCCGCCACCGTGGACAGACGCCCACCCAGACCCTCCCCTAGACTTTGTGCTGGTGCGCCCGGAGTTCGCACCTTAAGGGGGGGGTTCTGTCACGTTCCTGACCTGTTTTCCTTTGTTTTGTATTCATTTTAGTTGGTCAGGGCGTGAGTTGGGTGGGTTTGTCTATGTTTGTATTTCTATGTGGGGTTTTGTGTTCGGCCTGGTATGATTCTCAATTAGAGACAGGTGTGTATTGTTTGTCTCTAATTGAGAGTCATACAAAGGCAGCCAGGGTTTCACTGGTGTTTTGTGGGTGTTTGTTCCTGTGTCCTCACAGGACAGTTGAAGGTTAGTCACGTTTGTTGTTTTGTAGTTTGTAGTGTCTTGTTTGCTGTTTTTTCATTAAAAGATGGCTTATTTCCCTCAATCCGCATCTTGGTCCTATCCATGCTCCTTCTCGTCTAAGGGGGAGAACAACAATGACTGCCTTTACACCAATACATGCTGAAAAGGTTCTCAGAAGGTTTTTTGTTAGCATAGATAGAATGTTCCCCTGACTAACGGAAAACTGGACACTCAAACATTAGGAGAATATACCGGGTAACATTACTAAAATGTTCTCTTTCTCTCTCCCTAGAATTGTTAGCTGGGTAGGGAGGGAAGAATAGAGAGTGAAGGAGGGAGAGAGAGGTGGGAGACGGAGAGATAGATAGAGCGATTTAGTGAGCAGGTCAACTCTGTTTTGCGTGTGGAAAGAAAAAGCGAAGAGGAAGAGAGGGATTGAGAAAGAGACAGAACTTTGAATAAACAAATATTTGCCCAACCAGCCCCTCTGGTCTTGGTCCCGGGTTTAGCGCACACTGATGTTGTGTAAGGTGACACCTGTACACAGGTTCTGGATGGCTGCCTGCCATGGGGACACAGGGTACTAAGTGTGTGTGTGTGTGTGTGTGCGTGCGTGCGTGCGTGCGTGTGTGCGTTCATGGCCAGGTCAGAACCACATGCCCTATTATAAGTTGAACAGTAGTCACCTTTGGGGTTTCCAGTGTCAAAGAGAGTCTGAAATTACGCTGAATTCATGTATGCTCTTTTAGAACAAAGTTTCCAATGAATAATTCATTTAATCACCTTTATTCAGTCCAAACACCTCTGATATTGTCAGGAGACCAAAGGCAGTTCAGTGTGTCTTGGCTCTAATTATATTCACTCAGTCAAGCTGGTCTGTAGCTCCCCTGGTATGATATTGGGAGTTCCACTGCTGGTATGTCTCCTCTCTAACCACCTACCACCTAGCTATGGTAGTTATATTTAGCTGTATGGTATGTCCCCTCTATAATCACCTAGCTATGGTAGTTATATTTAGCTATATGGTATGACTCCTCTCTAACCACCTAGCTATGGTAGTTATATTTAGCTGTATGGTATGTCTCCTCTCTAACCACCTAGCTATGGTAGTTATATTTAGCTGTATGGTATGTCTCCTCTCTAACCACCTAGCTATGGTAGTTATATTTAGCTGTATGGTATGTCTCCTCTCTAACCACCTAGCTATGGTAGTTATATTTAGCTGTATGGTATGTCTCCTCTCTAACCACCTACCACCTAGCTATGGTAGTTATATTTAGCTGTATGGTATGACTCCTCTCTAACCACCTACCACCTAGCTATGGTAGTTATATTTAGCTGTATAGTATGTCTCCTCTCTAACCACCTAGCTATGGTAGTTATATTTAGCTGTATGGTATGTCTCCTCTCTAACCACCTAGCTATGGTAGTTATATTTAGCTGTATCGTATGTCTCCTCTCTAACCACCTAGCTATGGTAGTTATATTTAGCTGTATGGTATGACTCCTCTCTAACCACCTAGCTATGGTAGTTATATTTAGCTGTATGGTATGTCTCCTCTCTAACCACCTAGCTATGGTAGTTATATTTAGCTGTATGGTATGTCTCCTCTCTAACCACCTCGCTATGGTAGTTATATTTAGCTGTATGGTATGTCTCCTCTCTAAACACCTACCACCTAGCTATGGTAGTTATATTTAGCTGTATGGTATGTCTCTTCTCTAACCACCTACCACCTAGCTATGGTAGTTATATTTAGCTGTATGGTATGTCTCCTCTCTAACCACCTAGCTATGGTAGTTGTATTTAGCTGTATGGTATGACTCCTCTCTAACCACCTACCACCTAGCTATGGTAGTTATATTTAGCTGTATGGTATGTCTCCTCTCTAACTACCTAGCTATGGTAGTTATATTTAGCTGTATGGTATGACTCCTCTCTAACCACCTACCACCAGGCTATGGTAGTTATATTTAGCTGTATGGTATGACTCCTCTCTAACCACCTAGCTATAGTAGTTGTATTTAGCTGTATGGTATGTCTCCTCTCTAAACACCTAGCTATGGTAGTTATATTTAGCTGTATGGTATGTCTCCTCTCTAACCACCCAGCTATGGTAGTTATATTTAGCTGTATGGTATGTCTCCTCTCTAACCACCTAGCTATGGTAGTTATATTTAGCTGTATGGTATGACTCCTCTCTAACCACCTAGCTATGGTAGTTATATTTAGCTGTATGGTATGACTCCTCTCTAACCACCTAGCTATGGTAGTTATATTTAGCTGTATGGTATGTCTCCTCTCTAACCACCTACCACCTAGCTATGGTAGTTATATTTAGCTGTATGGTATGTCTCCTCTCTAAACACCTAACTATGGTAGTTATATTTAGCTGTATGGTATGACTCCTCTCTAACCACCTAGCTATGGTAGTTATATTTAGCTGTATGGTATGTTTCCTCTCTAACCACCTAGCTATGGTAGTTATATTTAGCTGTATGGTATGTTTCCTCTCTAACCACCTACCACCTAGCTATGGTAGTTATATTTAGCTGTATGGTATGACTCCTCTCTAACCACCTACCACCTAGCTATGGTAGTTATATTTAGCTGTATGGTATGTCTCCTCTCTAACCACCTACCACCTAGCTATGGTAGTTATATTTAGCTGTATGGTATGACTCCTCTCTAACCACCTAGCTATGGTAGTTATATTTAGCTGTATGGTATGACTCCTCTCTAACCACCTAGCTATGGTAGTTATATTTAGCTGTATGGTATGACTCCTCTCTAAACACCTAGCTATGGTAGTTATATTTAGCTGTATGGTATGTCTCCTCTCTAACCACCTAGCTATGGTAGTTATATTTAGCTGTATGGTATGTCTCCTCTCTTACCACCTACCACCTAGCTATGGTAGTTATATTTAGCTGTATGGTATGACTCCTCTCTAACCACCTCGCTATGGTAGTTATATTTAGCTGTATGTTATGACTCATCTCTAATCACCTACCACCTAGCTATGGTAGTTATATTTAGCTGTATGGTATGTCTCCTCTCTAACCACCTAGCTATGGTAGTTATATTTAGCTGTATGGTATGACTCCTCTCTAACCACCTACCACCTAGCTATGGTAGTTATATTTAGCTGTATGGTATGACTCCTCTCTAACCACCTAGCTATGGTAGTTATATTTAGCTGTATGGTATGTTTCCTCTCTAACCACCTAGCTATGGTAGTTATATTTAGCTGTATGGTATGTCTCCTCTCTAACCACCTAGCTATGGTAGTTATATTTAGCTGTATGGTATGTCTCCTCTCTAACCACCTACCACCTAGCTATGGTAGTTATATTTAGCTGTATGGTATGACTCCTCTCTAACCACCTACCACCTAGCTATGGTAGTTATATTTAGCTGTATGGTATGTCTCCTCTCTAACCACCTAGCTATGGTAGTTATATTTAGCTGTATGGTATGACTCCTCTCTAACCACCTACCACCTAGCTATGGTAGTTATATTTAGCTGTATGGTATGTCTCCTCTCTAACCACCTAGCTATGGTAGTTATATTTAGCTGTATGGTATGACTCCTCTCTAACCACCTAGCTATGGTAGTTATATTTAGCTGTATGGTATGTCTCCTCTCTAACCACCTAGCTATGGTAGTTATATTTAGCTGTATGATATGACTCCTCTCTAACCACCTAGCTATAGTAGTTATATTTAGCTGTATGGTATGTCTCCTCTCTAACCACCTAGCTATGGTAGTTATATTTAGCTGTATGGTATGACTCATCTCTAACCACCTAGCTATGGTAGTTATATTTAGCTGTATGGTATGACTCCTCTCTAACCACCTAGCTATGGTAGTTATATTTAGCTGTATGGTATGTCTCCTCTCTGACTACCTACCACCTAGCTATGGTAGTTATATTTAGCTGTATGGTATGACTCCTCTCTAACCACCTACCACCTAGCTATGGTAGTTATATTTAGCTGTATGGTATGACTCCTCTCTAACCACCTAGCTATGGTAGTTATATTTA
This sequence comes from Salvelinus fontinalis, assembly GCF_029448725.1. NCBI lineage: Eukaryota > Metazoa > Chordata > Actinopteri > Salmoniformes > Salmonidae > Salvelinus > Salvelinus fontinalis. The sequence goes on from NC_074671.1 coordinate 61,324,342, forward strand.
GCTGTATGGTATGTCTCCTCTCTAACCACCTAGCTATGGTAGTTATATTTAGCTGTATGATATGACTCCTCTCTAACCACCTAGCTATAGTAGTTATATTTAGCTGTATGGTATGTCTCCTCTCTAACCACCTAGCTATGGTAGTTATATTTAGCTGTATGGTATGACTCATCTCTAACCACCTAGCTATGGTAGTTATATTTAGCTGTATGGTATGACTCCTCTCTAACCACCTAGCTATGGTAGTTATATTTAGCTGTATGGTATGTCTCCTCTCTGACTACCTACCACCTAGCTATGGTAGTTATATTTAGCTGTATGGTATGACTCCTCTCTAACCACCTACCACCTAGCTATGGTAGTTATATTTAGCTGTATGGTATGACTCCTCTCTAACCACCTACCACCAGGCTATGGTAGTTATATTTAGCTGTATGGTATGTCTCCTCTCTAACCACCTAGCTATGGTAGTTATATTTAGCTGTATGGTATGACTCCTCTCTAACCACCTACCACCTAGCTATGGTAGTTATATTTAGCTGTATGGTATGACTCCTCTCTAACCACCTACCACCTAGCTATGGTAGTTATATTTAGCTGTATGGTATGACTCCTCTCTAACCACCTACCACCTAGCTATGGTAGTTATATTTAGCTGTATGGTATGACTCCTCTCTAACCACCTACCACCTAGCTATGGTAGTTATATTTAGCTGTATGGTATGACTCCTCTCTAACCACCTACCACCTAGCTATGGTAGTTATATTTAGCTGTATGGTATGTCTTCTCTCTAACTACCTAGCTATGGTAGTTATATTTAGCTGTATGGTATGACTCCTCTCTAACCACCTAGCTATGGTAGTTATATTTAGCTGTATGGTGTGACTCCTCTCTAACCCCCTAGCTATGGTAGTTATATTTAGCTGTATGGTATGACTCCTCTCTAACCACCTAGCTATGGTAGTTATATTTAGCTGTATGGTATGTCTCCTCTCTAACCACCTAGCTATGGTAGTTATATTTAGCTGTATGGTATGACTCCTCTCTAACCACCTACCACCTAGCTATGGTAGTTATATTTAGCTGTATGGTATGACTCCTCTCTAACCACCTAGCTATGGTAGTTATATTTAGCTGTATGGTATGTCTCCTCTCTAAACACCTACCACCTAGCTATGGTAGTTATATTTAGCTGTATGGTATGTCTCCTCTCTAACCACCTACCACCTAGCTATTGTAGTTGTATTTAGCTGTATGGTATGACTCCTCTCTAACCACCTAGCTATGGTAGTTATATTTAGCTGTATGGTATGTCTCCTCTCTAACCACCTATCACCTAGCTATGGTAGTTATATTTAGCTGTATGGTATGACTCCTCTCTAACTACCTACCACCTAGCTATGGTAGTTATATTTAGCTGTATGGTATATCTCCTCTCTAACCACCTAGCTATGGTAGTTATATTTAGCTGTATGGTATGTCTCCTCTCTAACCACCTAGCTATGGTAGTTATATTTAGCTGTATGGTATGTCTCCTCTCTAACCACCTAGCTATGGTAGTTATATTTAGCTTATATGGTATGACTCCTCTCTAACCACCTAGCTATGGTAGTTATATTTAGCTGTATGGTATGTCTCCTCTCTAACCACCTAGCTATGGTAGTTATATTTAGCTGTATGGTATGTCTCCTCTCTAACCACCTAGCTATGGTAGTTATATTTAGCTGTATGGTATGACTCCTCTCTAACCACCTAGCTATGGTAGTTATATTTAGCTGTATGGTATGTCTCCTCTCTAACCACCTAGCTATAGTAGTTATATTTAGCTGTATGGTATGACTCCTCTCTAACCACCTACCACCTAGCTATGGTAGTTATATTTAGCTGTATGGTATGACTCCTCTCTAACCACCTACCACCTAGCTATGGTAGTTATATTTAGCTGTATGGTATGACTCCTCTCTAACCACCTACCACCTAGCTATGGTAGTTATATTTAGCTGTATGGTATGACTCCTCTCTAACCACCTACCACCTAGCTATGGTAGTTATATTTAGCTGTATGGTATGTCTTCTCTCTAACTACCTAGCTATGGTAGTTATATTTAGCTGTATGGTATGACTCCTCTCTAACCACCTAGCTATGGTAGTTATATTTAGCTGTATGGTGTGACTCCTCTCTAACCCCCTAGCTATGGTAGTTATATTTAGCTGTATGGTATGACTCCTCTCTAACCACCTAGCTATGGTAGTTATATTTAGCTGTATGGTATGTCTCCTCTCTAACCACCTAGCTATGGTAGTTATATTTAGCTGTATGGTATGACTCCTCTCTAACCACCTACCACCTAGCTATGGTAGTTATATTTAGCTGTATGGTATGACTCCTCTCTAACCACCTAGCTATGGTAGTTATATTTAGCTGTATGGTATGTCTCCTCTCTAAACACCTACCACCTAGCTATGGTAGTTATATTTAGCTGTATGGTATGTCTCCTCTCTAACCACCTACCACCTAGCTATGGTAGTTGTATTTAGCGGTATGGTATGACTCCTCTCTAACCACCTAGCTATGGTAGTTATATTTAGCTGTATGGTATGTCTCCTCTCTAACCACCTATCACCTAGCTATGGTAGTTATATTTAGCTGTATGGTATGACTCCTCTCTAACTACCTACCACCTAGCTATGGTAGTTATATTTAGCTGTATGGTATATCTCCTCTCTAACCACCTAGCTATGGTAGTTATATTTAGCTGTATGGTATGTCTCCTCTCTAACCACCTAGCTATGGTAGTTATATTTAGCTGTATGTATGTCTCCTCTCTAACCACCTAGCTAGGGTAGTTATATTTAGCTGTGTGGTATGTCTCCTCTCTAACCACCTAGCTATGGTAGTTATATTTAGCTGTATGGTATGTCTCCTCTCTAACCACCTAGCTATGGTAGTTATATTTAGCTTATATGGTATGACTCCTCTCTAACCACCTAGCTATGGTAATTATATTTAGCTGTATGGTATGTCTCCTCTCTAACCACCTAGCTATGGTAGTTATATTTAGCTGTATGGTATGTCTCCTCTCTAACCACCTAGCTATGGTAGTTATATTTAGCTGTATGGTATGACTCCTCTCTAACCACCTAGCTATGGTAGTTATATTTAGCTGTATGGTATGTCTCCTCTCTAACCACCTAGCTATAGTAGTTATATTTAGCTGTATGGTATGACTCCTCTCTAACCACCTACCACCTAGCTATGGTAGTTATATTTAGCTGTATGGTATGTCTCCTCTCTAAACACCTAGCTATGGTAGTTATATTTAGCTGTATGGTATGACTCCTCTCTAACCACCTAGCTATGGTAGTTATATTTAGCTGTATGGTATGTCTCCTCTCTAACCACCTAGCTATGGTAGTTGTATTTAGCTGTATGGTATGACTCCTCTCTAACCACCTAGCTATGGTAGTTATATTTAGCTGTATGGTATGTCTCCTCTCTAACCACCTAGCTATGGTACTTATATTTAGCTGTATGGTATGACTCCTCTCTAACCACCTAGCTATGGTAGTTATATTTAGCTGTATGGTATGTCTCCTCTCTAACCACCTACCACCTAGCTATGGTAGTTATATTTAGCTGTATGGTATGACTCCTCTCTAACCACCTAGCTATGGTAGTTATATTTAGCTGTATGGTATGTCCCCTCTCTAACCACCTACCACCTAGCTATGGTAGTTATATTTAGCTGTATGGTATGTCTCCTCTCTAACCACCTAGCTATGGTAGTTATATTTAGCTGTATGGTATGACTCCTCTCTAACCACCTAGCTATGGTAGTTATATTTAGCTGTATGGTATGTCTCCTCTCTAACCACCTCGCTATGGTAGTTATATTTAGCTATATGGTATGACTCCTCTCTAACCACCTACCACCTAGCTATGGTAGTTATATTTAGCTGTATGGTATGTCTCCTCTCTAACCACCTAGCTATGGTAGTTATATTTAGCTGTATGGTATGACTCCTCTCTAACCACCTAGCTATGGTAGTTATATTTAGCTGTATGGTATGTCTCCTCTCTAACCACCTAGCTATGGTAGTTATATTTAGCTGTATGGTATGTCTCCTCTCTAACCACCTAGCTATGGTAGTTATATTTAGCTGTATGGTATGTCTCCTCTCTAACCACCTAGCTATGGTAGTTATATTTAGCTGTATGGTATGTCTCCTCTCTAACCACCTAGCTATGGTAGTTATATTTAGCTGTATGGTATGTCTCCTCTCTAATCACCTACCACCTAGCTATGGTAGTTGTATTTAGCTGTATGGTATGCCCCCTCTCTAACCACCTACCACCTAGCTATGGTAGTTATATTTAGCTGTATGGTATGACTCCTCTCTAACCACCTACCACCTAGCTATGGTAGTTATATTTAGCTGTATGGTATGTCTCCTCTCTAAACACCTAGCTATGGTAGTTATATTTAGCTGTATGGTATGACTCCTCTCTAACCACCTAGCTATGGTAGTTATATTTAGCTGTATGGTATGACTCCTCTCTAACCACCTAGCTATGGTAGTTATATTTAGCTGTATGGCATGTCTCCTCTCTAACCACCTACCACCTAGCTATGGTAGTTATATTTAGCTGTATGGTATGTCTCCTCTCTAACCACCTACCACCTAGCTATGGTAGTTGTATTTAGCTGTATGGTATGTCTCCTCTCTCCCCTACCACCTAGCTATGGTAGTTATATTTAGCTGTATGGTATGTCTCCTCTCTAACCACCTATCACCTAGCTATGGTAGTTATATTTAGCTGTATGGTATGTCTCCTCTCTAACCACCTATCACCAAGCTATGGTAGTTATATTTAGCTGTATGGTATGCCCCCTCTCTAACCACCTATCACCCAGCTATGGTAGTTATATTTAGCTGTATGGTATGACTCCTCTCTAACCACCTAGCTATAGTAGTTATATTTAGCTGTATGGTATGACTCCTCTCTAACCACCTAGCTATGGTAGTACTAATTAGCTGTGTTGTATGACTCCTCTCTAACCACCTAGCTGGTTTGTAGAAATTTTTGCTAATTTATTAAAAAATAATAATGGAAATATCACATTTATGTAAGTATTCATACCCTTTACTCAACACTTTTTTGAAGCATCTTTGGCTGAAATTAAAGCATTGCGTCTTCCTCGGTATCACGTTACAAGCTGTATTTGGGGATTTTCTACCATTCTTCTCTGCAGAGCCTCTCAAGCTCTGTCAGGTTGGATGGGGAGCGTTACTGCACAGCTATTTGCAGGTCTCTCCAGAGATGTTCAACTGGGTTCAAGTCCGGGCTCTGGCTGGGAGGACATTCAGAGACTTGTCCTGAAGCCACTCCTGCGTTGTCTTGGCTGTGTGCTTTGGGTCATTGTCTAGTCTGAGGTCCTGAGAGCTCTGGAGCAGGTTTTCATCAAGGATCTCTCTGTACTGTGCTCCGTTCATCTTTGCCTCGATCCTGACTAGTCTCCCAGTCCCTTCCGCTGAAAAACATCCCCACAGCATGATGCTGCCACCACTATGCTTCACCGTAGGGATGGTGCCAGGTTTCCTCCAGGCGTGACGTTTGGCATTCAGGCCAAATAGTTCAATCTTGGTTTCATCAGACCAGACAATCTTGTTTCTAATGGTCTGAGAGTCTTTAGGTGCCTTTTGGCAAACACCAAGCTGGCTGTCATGTGCCTTTTACTGACGAGTAGCTTCCGTCTGGCCACTCTACCATAAAGGCCTGATTGCTGGAGTGCTGCAGAGATGGCTGTCCTTCTGGAAGGTTCTCCCATCTCCACAGAGGAACTCTGGAGCTCTGTCAGAGTGACCATCGGGTTCTTGGTCACCTCCCTGACCAAGCCCCTTCTCCCCTGATTGCTCAGTTTGGCCGTGCGGCTGGCTCTAGGAAGAGTCTTGGTAGTTGCAAAATTCTTCCATTTAAGAATGATGGAGGCCACTGTGTTCTTGAGGACCTTCAATGCTTCAGAAAGGTTTTGGTTCCCTTCCCCAGATCTGTGCCTCGACACAATCCTGTCTCGGAACTCTACGGCAATTCCTTCACCCTCATGGCTTGTTTTTTGCACTTACATGCACTATCAACTGTGGAACCTTATATAGACAGGTGTGTGCCTTTCCAAATATTTTCCAATCAATTGAATTTACCACAGGGGGACTCCAATCAAGTTGTAGAAACATCTCAAAGATGATCAAAAGAAACAGGATGCACCTGAGCTCAATTTCGAGTCTCATAGCAAAGGGTCTGAATACTTATGTAAATAAGGCATTTCTCTCTTCTTTTCTTTTTTTTTTACATTTTTCTCTTTGTCATTATGGGGTGTTGTGTGTAGATTGATGCTGATTATTATTATTTTAATCCATTTTAGAATAAGACTGAAATGTAACAACATTTTGGAAAAATCAAGCGGTCTGAATACATTCCGAATGCTCTGTATTTAAAAGTTAGAGTTAGTTTTCTCATGCTGTCCCCTAGTTTCAATGTTTTATCCCCCCCTGCAGGCCTTACGAGGAACTGACCAACTGTACCTTTTTCGTGGCACTCAAGATGCACTGCTTCTGGCCCAACCGGCTGATAGACGAACTCTTCATACGCCTCCACCGGGACTACTTTCACGACTGCGCTCTGACCGGCAGGCTGCTGCAGGACCCTCCTATACGTATCTTGGGGCCTTTCATTGGAGTGCCTGTGCTGGTCACTCTGCTCATGACTGCCCTAGTGGTGTGGAGTGGTAAATTCTGCCAGGGAATCGTGTAACTGTCTCATCCTGTGTGAAGGTGCCCCTGGGTACAGAATACAGATCTAGGATCAGTTTGCCCTGCCAAAATTCTAACTGAATCATTAGCGGAGGAAACGCAAAACTGACCCGAGGCCAGCTTCTAGGGATCAACTTGACCTCTTGGAGAACGAACTTCAGCTTATCTGATAGGGGAGACATGATGGAGGGGACACTGAACTGGGACAACGACAAGCAGAGATACCCAACAGCATACTAAGACTGTCATCGTTCTGTGATGTTTGTTGTACTGTGGCTCATCAATAACCCTAGAAATTCCAATTGAAAATATGCATTGTATTGTTGTAAACCACAAAGTGGCAACCAAGAGAGGGCTAATGTGGTGTAGGGCATGGAGGACAGATAATAAATACATTGAATGTCAACATCAATGCAACAACATCTGTAATGTAGCTTTGGGCACTAGCCAAGTCTTTACATGGACTGAATAGATGTATATAAAGGGCTTCATAGAAAAGTCTGTATTTGATCTAGACAGCCATGCCCAGTAGCTACACCTTTTAATCCAACAAAACAGGAATATACATCATCAGAATATGTTGTCTTATATTCTACCGTTTCACAATGGATTACAGAGCCATTACCACTGTCCCTATAGATACATGTGTCTGATTATGTATTAATTATTATCTATTAATGTGCATTTTAAACAGAGAAATAAAGAACAACAAATACTAATATGATAAAAGTGAAATAAGAAATTGTTTTTGGTATCCATTTATTTTGATATCAATATGATATTTGTTTGATATCCAAACATGAATGAGAACAGAATTGAAGTCCCACCTGAAGAGTGTAGAGACGCCCCTTCAGCCCACAGCCAGGTCCAATACATCTCTGCCCAGCACTGTGTCATACTACCATCCACCTACTACCATATCTATCAGATTCAGGAGTCAGAGTACTCCAACATCCCAGTACACACACCTGTGTGGAGAAGTATCAAAAATACATTACATATGAACCATTCAATAACAACCAGCTATTCTCATACTGTGGTGGGCAGAAGAAGAAGGCACACACACATACGCACGACACACACAACACACACATACGCACGACACACACAACACGCATGACACACACAACACGCACGACACACACACACACACACACACACACTTGTCTTGTTTTATGAAAAGGCAGTCAGCACGCCACACAATGAGTCAGCACACCAGAGGGCCCTGGGTCTCCCTGGAAGAAATTAAAAGATTAAAAGCCGCTTTGATTGACAGCTCGCCTTAACACAAGTGGCAGAATATAGTCCCAAAGCCAGCTCGCCATAGCAACGGGGTTATTAATCTCAATGTGACTGCAGTAAAAAGGCCTCAGTCCCACCTATCTGAGAGATCTACTGCAGCCCTCATCCTCCACATACAACACCCGTTCTGCCAGTCACATTCTGTTAAAGGTCCCCAAAGCACACACATCCCTGGGTCACTCGTCTTTTCAGTTCGCTGCAGCTAGCGACTGGAACGAGCTGCAACAAAACACTCAAACTGGACACTTTTATCTACATCTCTTCATTCAAAGACTCAATCATGGACACTCTTACTGACAGTTGTGGCTGCGTTGCGTGATGTATTGTTGTCTCTACCTTTTTGCCCTTTGTGCTGTTGTCTGCGCACAATAATGTTTGTACCATGTTTTGTGCTGCTACCATGTTGTGCAGCTGCCATGTTGTGTTGCTACCATGTTGTTGTCATGTGGTGTTACTACCATGTTGTTGTCATGTGGTGTTACTACCATGTTGTTGTCATGTGGTGTTACTACCATGTTGTTGTCATGTTGTGTTGCTACCATGTTGTTGTCATGTGGTGTTACTACCATGTTGTTGTCATGTTGTGTTGCTACCATGTTGTTGTCATGTGGTGTTACTACCATGTTGTTGTCATGTGGTGTTACTACCATGTTGTTGTCATGTGGTGTTACTACCATGTTGTTGCCATGTGGTGTTACTACCATGTTGTTGTCATGTTGTGTTGCTACCATGCTGTGTTGCCATGTGCTGCTGCCTTGCTATGTTGTTGTCTTAGGTCCCTCTTTATGTAGTGTTGTGTTGTCTCTCTTGTCGTGATGCGTGTTTTGTCCTATATTTATTTATGTATATTTTTTTTAATCCCAGCCCTTGTCCCCACAGGAGGTTTTTTGCCTTTTGGTAAGGCCGTCATTGTAAATAAGAATTTGTTCTTAACTGACTTGTCTAGTTAAATAAAAAATATATATTTTTAAATGGACATGAATTAAAGCCTGGGCCCAGAGCTATAGCAATATGGCCACTGTCCACTCCCTGTGGAGAAGGTGTGATCTATGATGTACCCAGCTGAACTGTTCACGGTGTGTGTGTGTGTGTGTGTGTGTGTGTGTGTGTGTGTGTGTGTGTGTGTGTGTGTGTGTGTGTGTGAGAGAGAGAGAGAGAGAGAGAGAGAGAGAGAGAGAGAGAGAGAGAGAGAGAGAGAGAGAGAGAGAGAGAGAGAGAGAGAGAGAGAGAGAGAGAGAGAGAGAGAGAGAGAGAGAGAGAGAGAGAGAGAGAGAGAGAGAGAGAGAGAGAGAGAGAGAGAGAGAGAGAGAAACAGGCCAGATGGGCATGATAAGTGAAACCTCACAGTAACATCTCACCTACAGTGATATAATCTAAAGGAATGTACAGAGATGAAGCCTAAATGAATATACAGAGATGAAGCCTAAAGGAATGTACAGAGATGAAGCCTAAAGGAATATACAGAGATGAAGCCTAAAGGAATATACAGAGATGAAGCCTAAAGGAATATACAGAGATGAAGCCTAAAGGAATGTACAGAGATGAAGCCTAAAGGAATATACAGAGATGAAGCCTAAAGGAATGTACAGAGATGAAGCCTAAAGGAATGTACAGAGATGAAGCATAAAGGAATGTACAGAGATGAAGCCTAAAGGAATGTACAGAGATGAAGTCTAAAGGAACGTACAGAGATGAAGTCTAAAGGAATATACAGAGATGAAGCCTAAAGGAATGTACAGAGATGAAGCCTAAAGGAATGTACAGAGATGAAGCCTAAAGGAATGTACAGAGATGAAGCATAAAGGAATATACAGAGATGAAGCCTAAAGGAATGTACAGAGATGAAGCCTAAAGGAATGTACAGAGATGAAGCCTAAAGGAATGTACAGAGATGAAGCATAAAGGAATGTACAGAGATGAAGCCTAAAGGAATGTACAGAGATGAAGTCTAAAGGAATGTACAGAGATGAAGTCTAAAGGAACGTACAGAGATGAAGTCTAAAGGAACGTACAGAGATGAAGCCTAAAGGAATATACAGAGATGAAGCCTAGAGGAATGTACAGAGATGAAGCCTAAAGGAATGTACAGAGATGAAGCCTAAAGGAATATACAGAGATGAAGCCTAAAGGAATGTACAGAGATGAAGCCTAAAGGAATATACAGAGATGAAGCCTAAAGGAATATACAGAGATGAAGCCTAAAGGAATATACAGAGATGAAGCCTAAAGGAATATACAGAGATGAAGCCTAAATGAATGTACAGAGATGAAGCCTAAAGGAATGTACAGAGATGAAGCATAAAGGAATGTACAGAGATGAAGCCTAAAGGAATGTACAGAGATGAAGTCTAAAGGAATGTACAGAGATGAAGTCTAAAGGAACGTACAGAGATGAAGTCTAAAGGAACGTACAGAGATGAAGCCTAAAGGAATATACAGAGATGAAGCCTAGAGGAATGTACAGAGATGAAGCCTAAAGGAATGTACAGAGATGAAGCCTAAAGGAATATACAGAGATGAAGCCTAAAGGAATGTACAGAGATGAAGCCTAAAGGAATATACAGAGATGAAGCCTAAAGGAATATACAGAGATGAAGCCTAAAGGAATATACAGAGATGAAGCCTAAAGGAATATACAGAGATGAAGCCTAAATGAATGTACAGAGATGAAGCCTAAAGGAATGTACAGAGATGAAGCCTAGAGGAATGTACAGCCTAAAATAGCCTTATAACACCTTACAAACACTGTCACCTATTGAGCCAAATCTAATAGAGCGGTAAGTGATTGTAATGAGTTACAGGAATGCAATCAGAAAACATTAGCCAGTGAGTTCGCACTGTTTGATTGAATCATTAGGAATGTAATGGATGTGTGATGACCACCTGTGGAGTGCACATGCATTGGTCCTTATCAGTATCATCATGGTGACTGACCGACCTTGTTGTTAAGCATCTGGGGATCAGCGTTCTATGTATTAGCTGTCATTAGTAAGATAATGACTTTGAGATTGGTATGGAAAGCAGACCATGGTGACTTAGGGAGAGAGGAAGAAAGTGAATACAATGTAAAGTGATAGTGAAAACATCCCGAGACCTGACGCCAATGAATCAGGAGAACCACTCGCACGTAGCGTATTCATAGCTATTTATAAGTCCTCTCATCTTCCACACTAAGCCACCCACCGTCTCAAACCCACACCATCACCCAGAAAGCCCTCTGGCTCCCTATTACCCCTGTCTCAGCTGGCCTGCTGTCAGCTTGGCTATATGATCATGAAGGTGGTCCCAGACACTAGTCCCAGACATGGGGCTCCAACCTCAGCCACAGGCAGAGACGAATAGCCCGGTAACACTAAGTTAATTCAACTCTAGTCCTTAGAGAGGAGAGGAAGATGGTACGGTAGGCATCTGACATTACATCTGAAGAGGAGAAACACAACTGATATAAAGGACCTGGGGTGTATTCAATAGGAACGCGCAAACAGGCCCAAACGGGAGGGAAAAACCTGAACTAATGGTTTTTCTACGGTGTGCACTAATGAATACACCCCTGTAGTCTCAGGGAAGCTACTTCAGAGAAGGCTTGTTGAACGCTTCCATGTTGAGGCCTGGAGTCAGAGTTTAGTGGATCAGGTATACCCAGGGGGCTATGAGTTGTGGCTATGAGTTGTGGCTATAAGTTGGGCCTATAAAGTGTGGCTATAAGGTGGGGCTATGTTGTGGCTATGAGGTGGGTCTATGTTGTGGCTATGAGTTGTGGCTATGAGTTGTGGCTATTGAGTGGCAATGAGTTGGGGCTATGAGATGGGGCTATGAGTTGGGGCTATGTTGTGGCTATGAGTTGGGTCTATGAGTTGGCGCTATGAGTTGGGGCTATGAGTTGGGGCTATCAGTTGGGGCTAAGAGTTGGGGCTAAGAGTTGGGTCTATGTTGTGGCTATGAGTTGGGGCTATGAGTTGGGTCTATGTTGTGGCTATGAGTTGGGGCTATGTTGTGGCTATGAGTTAGGGCTATGAGTTGGGCCTATAAAGTGTGGCTATGAGGTGGGGCTATGTTGTGGCTATGAGGTGGGTCTATGTTGTGGCTATGAGTTGGGGCTATGTTGTGGCTATGAGGTGGGTCTATGTTGTGGCTATGAGTTGGGCCTATAAAGTGGGGCTATGAGTTGGGCCTATAAAGTGTGGCTTTGAGTTGGAGCTATGAGTTGGGGCTATGAGTTGGGACTATGAGGTGTGGCTATAAGGTGGGGCTATTAAGTGTTGCTATGAGGTGGGGCTATGAGGTGTGGCTATGAGTTGGGCCTATAAAGTGGGGCTATGAGTTGGGCCTATAAAGTGTGGCTTTGAGTTGGAGCTATGAGTTGGGGCTATGAGTTGGGGCTATAAAGTGTTGCTATGAGGTGGGGCTATAAGGTGGGGCTATTAAGTGTTGCTATGAGGTGGGGCTATAAAGTGGGGCTATGAGTTGGGCCTATAAAGTGTGGCTTTGAGTTGGAGCTATGAGTTGGGGCTATGAGTTGGGCCTATAAAGTGTGGCTATGAGGTGGGGCTATGAGGTGGGACTGTGAGGTGGGGCTATAAAGTGTTGCTATGAGGTGGGGCTATGAGTTGGGGCTATAAGGTGGGGCTATGAGTTGGGGCTATGAGTTGGGGCTATGAGGTGGGACTATGAGGTGGGGCTGTAAAGTGTTGCTATGAGGTGGGGCTATAAAGTGTTGCTATGAGGTGGGGCTATAAGGTGGGACTATGAGGTGGGGCTATAAGGTGGGGCTATAAAGTGTGGCTATAAGGTGGGGCTATAAAGTGTGGCTATAAGGTGGGGCTATGAGGTGGGACTGTGAGGTGGGGCTATAAAGTGTTGCTATGAGGTGTGGCTATGAGTTGAGGCTATGAGGTGGGACTATGAGGTGTGGCTATGACTTGGGGCCATAAGGTGGGGCTATGAGTTGGGGTTATGAGTTGAGGCTATGAGGTGGGACTATGAGGTGTGGCTATGAGTTGGGGCCATAAGGTGGGGCTATGAGTTGGGGCTATGAGTTGGGGTTATGAGTTGGGGCTATGAGGTGGGGCTATAAAGTGTGGCTATGAGGTGAGGTAGGGAAAGTATTACTTTATTCTACCACTAGGGGCACCATTTGCCATCTTTATGTAATACATGTACCACTAGCCACTTTAAACTATGCCACTTTATGTTTGCATACCCTACAGTACTCATCTCATATGTATATACCGTACTCTATACCATCTACTGCATCTTGCCTATGCCGTTCTGTACCACCACTCATTCATATATCTTTATGTACATATTCTTTATCCCTTTACACTTGTGTGTGTATAAGGTAGTAGTTGTGGAATTGTTAGGTTAGATTACTTGTTGGTTATTACTGCATTGTCGGAACTAGAAGCACAAGCATTTCGCTACACTCGCATTAACATCTGCTAACCATGTGTATGTGACTAATAAAATTTGATTTGATTTGATATGGCATTTCAGATGGTGAGACCTCACTACTGTCAGAGACCGACTCCTGCCAGGCAGGATCTCAGTCCTACTCCTCTGAAAACACATGCACACACACCTCAACACTAAGAGGGACACAGAGGGAGCATTGTATTTTAACAAGCTGTTTCTTTATAAAACAAGAAATGGTTGAACTCTTCGGGTATACAGACTATTCTGAAACATTGTAAACATCTTCTTTAGGTGGTATTGGAGTTCATGTCGGTTCACTTCTCATTTTGACTTTGATGGACAAATGATTTAAGTTGCATGTAACATGTGGTCTTATTTGTTGGAATGTGTAAGCCCTCTTTTAGTTATTTCATTTTGCCATTAGATGCAACAGAAAACATCAAGGGAAGATGAGGGTCTGTAGGGTTTGCTGCTTCTTTGCCCCAGATCAGGCTGCAGCAGGTTTGCAGGCCAGCCAGTAGAAATACTTGACCACCACTGTGATCTCTGTGTCTGGATTCGACTCCCCCATCACAGACAGCAACCTAGGCCAGAAGAGGAGGAGTGGAACAGAGTGAGTGACAGTCAAAGAAGATGGTCATCAGCTCACTCAGATTTTCTTAGAGATGAGAAATTCAACTAATTTCAAACCAACCTGTACTGCAGTATTTATGGAGTTGTGTTCAAATGTTTATATATATAAACCTATAAGCAGATGAGAGTCTCCCCTCATAGATAGCTGCCTCCAGCGTTCATAATTGTAATAGAAGTGTGAAGACAGTAGTTTGTAAAAATAAACATGGCGTAAACATTGCTAAAGGCACATTCAATTTAATTCCAGCCTGTAAATGATTTTGAGCACCTGTATGCTGAAGCTCACCTGTTCCTGAAGGCCTGGGAGAACTTGTGGGCTTCCACTGGATCCTGCTTCAGCAACGCCTGATAGCTAGAGAAGGTCTCCACCATGCCGATGTAGCCACTCAGAGGCATCGGGCTCCTCATCCGCAGACACTCATGCCTGGAAAGAGCAACACATAAACACTGAACAAAATAAGAATACTATTTTATGCTAAGCTAGGCCAGGCCAGGCTATTCTATGCTAGGCTAAGCTATGCTATTCTATGATACTCCAGACCAGGCTATGCTATGCTAGGCTAGGCTATGGTATGCTAGTATACTGATATTCATGGCAATCGTAAAGTATTCCGAGCCCTTAACCCCTCCACATTTTATTAAGTTACAACCTTATTATTTTTAAAGTATTCAGACCCTTTAGTCAGGACTTTGTTGAAGCACCTTAGGAAGCGATTGAGTCTTCTTGGGTATGATGCTACAAGCTTGACACACCTGTATTTGGGGAGTTTCTCCCATTCTTCTCTGCATATCCTCTCATGCTCTGTCAGGTTGGATGGTGAGCGTTGCTGCACAGCTATATTCAGGTCTCTCCAGAAGTGTATGATCGGGTTCAGGTCCGGGCTCTGGCTGGGCCACTCAAGGATATTCAGAGACTTGTCCTGAAGCCACTCCAGCGTTGTCTTGGCTGTTTGCTTAGGATCTTTGTCCTGTTGGAAGGTGAACCTTCGCCCAAGTCTGAGGTCCGGAGGAGCAGGTTTTCATCAAGGATCTCTCTGTAATTTGCTCTGTTCATCTTTCCCTCGATCCTGACTAGTCTCCTAGTCCCTGCCACTGAAAAACATCCAAACAGCATGATACTGCCACCACCATGCTTCACAGAAGGGATGGTGCCAGGTTTCCTCCAGACATGACGCTTGGCATTCAGGCCAAAGAGTTCAATCTTGGTTTCATCAGACCAGAGAATCTTGTTTCTCATGGTTTGAAAGTCTTTAGGTGCCTTTTGGCAAATGCCAAGTGGACTGTCATATATATATATATATATTTAACCTTTATTTAACTAGGCAAGTCAGTTAAGAACAAATTCTTATTTACAATGACAGCCTACCCCGGCCAAACCTGGACAACGCTGGGCCAATTGTGCGCCACCCTATGGGACTCCCAATCACAGCCAGATCTGATACAGCCTGGATTCGAACCAGGGACTGTAGTGACACCTCTGCACTAAGATGCAGTGCCTTAGACCGCTGCGCCACTCGGGAGCCTCATGTGGCTTCCATCTGGCTACTCTACCATAAAGGCCTGATTAGTGGAGTTCTGCAGAGATGGTTGCCCTTCTGGAAGGTCCTCCCATCTCCACAGAGGAACTCTGGAGCTCTGTCAGAGTGATCATTGGGTTCTTGGTCATCTCCCTGACCAAGACCCTTCTCCCCCGATTGCTCAGTTTGGCCGGGGGGCAGACATTTTTTGGTACCCTTCCCCAGATCTGTGCCTTGACACAGTCCTGTCTCGGAACTCTACGGACAATTCCTTCGACATCATGGCTTGGTTTTTGCTCTGAAATGCACTGTCAACTATGGGACCTTATATAGACAGGTGTGTGCCTTTCCAAAACATGTCAAAATCCCCCAAAATTACCACAGGTGGATTCCAGTCAAGTTGTAGAAACATCTCAAGGATGATCAATTAAACAGGATGCACCTGAGCTCAATATCATAGCAAATGGTGTGAATACTTACGTAAAGATTTGCAAAAATGTCTAAAAACATGTTTTTGCTTCATCATTGTGGGGTATTGTGCATGAGAATGAGAGAGAGTTCTGAGAACACTGACTACCTCTTATTTATTTAATCCATTTTAGAATAAGGCTGTAACGTAACAAAATGTGGAAAACGTCAAGGGGTCTGAATACTTTCTGAAGGCACTGTGTACACAGTAGACACAGAGCCAGCAAGATATACAGTAGTAGTCTTTGGATAGCTTGGCTTTTCAGCAGCACTCACCACTCTTTGTCTGGGTACGGGCATGAGTCATACATCTGTTTGTAGAGAGGGACAGTGGTAGTACCTAGGTGGCCACTGCGAAATGGCAGCAGGTTCTTGTAGAACTGGAGGGGGACATGAGGGGGACATGTTTTCGTACTCTGAATTACTTTCCCATTGTTTCCTTACTCTGAAGTCACAAAGTTTGCACACTTCATAGAAGGCCAGATCCCAGTGTACATTGAACTCAGAGAGTGTTACGTTTAACCCTTTCACAGAGTACATATGAGTCCCAATTATCCAGCGTTAAAAGGGTTAATTTAACACTGAGATAGTGGGACATCTGTACATAGTCAGTTGGTCCGTTGATTGTATGTGATGTTGTCTCCATCTGGAGCAGCCTACTATTTTGAATTATCTTATAAACTAAATCAATCAATTCCTCAGTGGTTTGATATCTGACCTGATGACAGATGTCAGTAAGAGTGTGTGAGTGTTGTCCGTACTCCAGGTCCATGTCCAGGGTGTAACTGATCAGGGCCAGACACCCTCTGGGCTTCAGCAGCCTGTCTGCCTCCTGGAGGAACCGTGGACGGTCGAACCAGTGGGCCGCGGTCATGGACGTCACCAAGTCTGCCCCGCCGTCAGCAAACGGTAACTCCTCTGCAGGACACTGCCTGTGGGGTTATGGGAGATGTGAGACACTGTCTGCACGCTGGTTAAAGGGTTACACATTTTGGATGTTTAACTGGTGACGTTTGGACCTCAAAGTGTCTGAGTTAATTATGTTACTAGTTAAAACTACAGGGATGTTTCAATGGGGTACGGTATCAAAAACATGATAATTACATCTAAATATGAAGAAGAAATGAATGAATACTTCATTGTCCAATAGGCACTGTTGTCTGCCAACAGTACCAACATTCCTGACAGACATATAACACATCACAATACATACTACACTTCACTTATAAAAGTATGACCTTGGATTGACCTTGATCCTTGATAGGACAACAAAGCAATTCCCGCCCACTATCCTGCGTGCCCCTCCCCCTTCTCACCTGTAGAAGATATTTGGGGCGCTGCTATTGGCCAGAGCCACCTCCAGCTGGGCGGGGCTGATGTCTGTCCCGATCACCTGGGTAAAGTGAGGTGCCAGTAGAAGTGTCCCCTGTCCCGAGCCACAGCCTACGTCCACGGCAAGGTCAAACGGCCTTCCTTTCTGAAGTGACAATAACATCGGAAGTCAGCGTTACATCAGCGTTATACAGTTTGTGAAAAAACAAATGACGCTATTAAATCCAGATAGGCACAATTATAGCAGCCAAATACATACGATGAGATCGGTTTGGGCTTACACAATCGTGAACAATTTTTGTTCACAAAAATCATTCGAACAGGGCAAGGGTCTAGGGGCAAACTACATTCCCTGCACACGCTCGCTCGCACGCACACACACACGCGCACACACACACACACACACACACACACACACACACACACACACACACACACACACACACACACACACACACACACACACACACACACACACACACACACACACACACACACACACACAAACACACACACCCCCCCCCCTACCATATTCTCCAGAAATCCCAGTATCTCTGTGATCAGTTCCTGTGGGGGGGACACCCTGTACCTCTGGTAGGAAGCTGCGTGTTCTTTGCCCTCAAAGCGGCGGTGAGCCATGTTACCGTGCTGTTGCCGTGCTGAGTCAGAATGAGAGAGAGAGTTCTGAGGACACTGACTACCTCTGGGACACTAAGATCAGACACAGAGGTTGTTTATTAACCAGCAGGGCTTCGTCCCAAATGATCTCTCCTTCCTCCCAGTGTGCACTTGTTCACTTCCCTTTGCTAATTTCAAAGGAAATATAACTGGTATAAGAAATACTGTGGAAAACCCCTCAAGCCCATGTTTCCACCAATACAATGCGTTTAGATCTGTGGTAGTGAACAAGTGCAGGGAACGAGTGTACACTTCAGGAGAAAGGAGATATTATTGGGCTGCACTCCCCAATTCAATCCAATGCAGGTAAAGGAAAGCACACTATTTTGCTACACTTCCTTCAGAGGACAGAAGAGGTCAGTATTAGACAGAGTATGCCCTGTAGGAGCTGGGGCTGGGGCTGGGGCTGGGCCTGTGGCTGGGGCTGGGGCTGGGGCTGGGGACAGAGACAGAGAGAGACAGAGACAGAGAGCAGGGATAGAGACAGAGACAGAGAGCAGGGATAGAGACAGAGACAGAGAGCAGGGACAGAGACAGAGAGAGACAGAGACAGAGAGCAGGGATAGAGACAGAGACAGAGAGCAAGGACAGAGACAGAGAGCAGGGACAGAAACAGAGACAGAGCAAGGACAGAGACAGAGACAGAGAACAAGGACAGAGACAGAGACAGAGACAGAGAGCAGGGACAGAGACAGAGAGCGGGGACAGAGACAGAGAGCAGGGACAGGGACAGAGACAGAGAGCAGGGACAGAGAGAGAGAGCAGAGACAGGGACAGAGAGCAGAGACAGAGACAGAGAGCAGGGACAGAGACAGAGAGCAGGGACAGAGACAGAGAGCAGGGACAGGGACAGAGACAGAGAGCAGGGACAGGGATAGAGAGCAGGAACAGAAAGCAGGGACAGAGACAGAGACAGAGAGCAGGGACAGGAACAGGGAGCAGGGACAGAGACAGAGAGCAGGGACAGAGACAGAGACAGAGAGCAGGGACAGGGACAGAGAGTAGGGACAGGGACAGAGACAGAGACAGAGACAGAGAGCAGGGACAGAGACAGAGATCAGGGACAGGGACAGAGACAGAGAGCAGGGACAGGGACAGAGACAGAGAGCAGGGACAGAGATAGAGAGCAGGGACAGAGACAGAGAGCAGGGACAGAGACAAAGAGCAGGGACAGGGACAGAGAGCAGGGATAGAGACAGAGACAGAGAGCAGGGACGGGGACAGAGAGCAGGGACAGAGACAAAGAGCAGGGACAGGGACAGAGAGCAGGGACAGGGACAGAGACAGAGAGCAGGGACAGAGACAGAGAGCAGGGACAGAGACAAAGAGCAGGGACAGGGACAGAGAGCAGGGACAGAGACAGAGAGCAGGGACGGGGACAGAGAGCAGGGACAGAGACAGAGACAGAGAGCAGGGACAGAGACAAAGAGCAGGGACAGGGACAGAGAGCAGGGACAGAGACAGAGACAGAGTGCAGGGACAGAGAGCAGGGACAGAGACAAAGAGCAGGGACAGAGACAGAGAGCAGGGACAGAGACAAAGAGCAGGGACAGGGACAGAGAGCAGGGACAGAGACAGAGAGCAGGGACAGGGACAGAGAGCAGGGACAGGGACAGAGACAGAGAGCAGGGACAGAGACAGAGAGCAGGGACAGAGACAAAGAGCAGGGACAGGGACAGAGAGCAGGGACAGAGACAGAGACAGAGAACAGGGACAGGGACAGAGAGCAGGGACAGAGACAAAGAGCAGGGACAGGGACAGAGAGCAGGGACAGAGACAGAGACAGAGAGCAGGGACAGGGACAGAGAGCAGAGAGACAAAGAGCAGGGACAGGGACAGAGAGCAGGGACAGAGACAGAGACAGAGAGCAGGGACAGGGACAGAGAGCAGAGACAGAGAGCAGGGACAGGGACAGAGAGCAGGGACAGGGACAGGGACAGAGACAGAGAGCAGGGACAGGGACAGAGAGCAGGGACAGAGACAGAGACAGAGAGCAGGGACAGGGACAGAGAGCAGAGACAGAGAGCAGGGACAGGGACAGAGAGCAGGGACAGGGACAGGGACAGAGAGCAGAGACAGAGAGCAGGGACAGGGACAGAGAGCAGGGACAGAGACAGAGAGCAGGGACAGGGACAGAGAGCAAGGACAGAGACAGAGAGCAGGGACAGAAACAGAGACAGAGAGCAAGGACAGGGACAGAGAGCAGAGACAGAGAGCAGGGACAGGAACAGAGAGCAGAGACAGAGACATATGGGTACATATGAGATCAACAGCCTTCACAGATTGAATCCAGTCATAAACTGTTCCAAATACTATAAATTCAATTGTATTGGTCACATACACAAGTTTAGCAGATGTTAATGCGAGTGTAGCAAAATGCTTGTGCTTCTAGTTCCGACACTGCAGCAATATCTAACATGTAATCTAACAATGCCACAACAACTACCTAATACACACAAATCTAAGTAAAGGAATGAAATAAGAATATATGCAGTACATATAAATATATGGATGAGCAATGACAGAGCGGCATAGGCAAGATGCAATATATGGTATAAAATACAGTATATACATATGAGATGAGTAATGCAGGACATGTAAACATTAAAGTGGCATTATTAAAGTGACTAGTGATACATTTATTAAAGTGGCCAATGATTTCAAGTCTGTATGTAGGCAGCAGCCTCTCTGTGTTAGTGATGACTGTTTAACATTCTGATGGCCTTGAGATAGAATCTGTTTTTCGGTCTCTCGGTCCCGGCTTTGATGCACCTGTACTGACCTCGCCTTCTAGATGATGGCGAGGGGAACAGGCAGTGGCTCGGGTGGTTGTTGTACTTGATGGTCTTTTTGGCCTTCCTGTGACATCGGGTGCTGTAGGTGTCCTGGAAGGCAGGTAGTTTGCCCCCGGTGATGCGTTTTGCAGACCGCACTACCCTCTGGAGAGCCTTACGATTGTGGGCGGTGCAGTTGCCGTACCAGGCGGTGATACAGCCCGACAGGATGCTCTCAATTGTGCATTTGTAAAAGTTTGTGAGGGTTTTAGGTGACAAGCAACATTTCTTCTGCCTCCTGGGGTTGAAGAGGCGCTGTTGCGCCTCCTTCACCCCACTGTCTGTGAGGGTGAACCATTTCAGTTTGTCCTTGATGTGTACGCCAAGGAACTTAAAACTTTCCACCTTCTCCACTGCTGTCTTTTTGATTTGGATAGGGAGTTGCTCCTTCTGCTGTTTCCTGAAGTCCACGATCATCTCCTTTGTTTTGTTAATGTTGAGTGAGAGATTGTTTTCCTGACACCACACTCCGAGTGCCCTCACCTCCTCCCTGTAGGCTGTCTCGTCGTTGTTGATAATCAAATCTACCACTGTTGATGATTGAGTTGGAGGTGTGCATGGCCACGCAGTCATGGGTGAACAGGGAGTACAGGAGGGGGCTGAGCATGCACCCTGGTGGGGCCCCAGTGTTAAGGATGAGCGAATTGTAGATGTTGTTTCCTACTTTAACCACCTGGGGGTGGCCCGTCAGGAAGTCCAGGACCCAATTGCACAGGGCGGGGTTGAGACCCAGTGCCTCAAGCTTAATGATGAGCTTGGAGGGTACTATGGTGTTGAATGCTGAGCTGTAGTCAATGAACAGTATTCTTACATAGGTATTCCTCTTGTCCAGATGGGATAGAGCAGTGTGCAGTGTGATGGTGATTGCCTTGTCTGTGGACCTATTGGGGCGGTAAGCAAATGGTCTGTCCTGTCTGGCTTGGTGTTCACAGTGTATGCTGAGGGAGGTAGAAATGTTCCATTTCTGAATGAGTCTTCCCATTGAGAATGATGATCCAGTGAAATACACAACAGATACTATTCCTCATTCTGACATGGAGAAGAAGGAAGAGGGTATTTTTATTAATTTATTGCAACATCTGATTACCTGACAGATGTCTCCTTTTAGATTTGTTGAGGCCTGTGTCGGTTGGGGGTGGAGAGAGTGTTGGTCAGGGGGTGGTAGTGGTGGTTGGGGGTGGAGAGAGTGTTGGTCAGGGGGTGGTAGTGGTGGTTGGGGGTGGAGAGAGTGTTGGTCAGGGGGTGGTGGTGGATGGGGGTGGAGAGAGAGTTGGTCAGGGTGGTGGTGGTTGGGGGTGGAGAGAGAGTTGGTCAGAGTGGTTGGTGGTGGTGGTGGGGAGTGGAGAGAGAGTTGGTCAGGGTGGTTGGTGGTGGTGGTGGAGAGAGAGTTGGTCAGAGTGGTTGGTGGTGGTGGTGGGGAGTGGAGAGAGAGTTGGTCAGGGTGGTGGTGGATGGGAGTGGAGAGAGAGTTGGTCAGGGTGGTGGTGGTGGTGGTGGGGAGTGGAGAGAGAGTTGGTCAGGGTGGTGGTGGTTGGGGGTGGAGAGAGTGTTGGTCAGGGGGTGGTGGTGGATGGGGGTGGAGAGAGAGTTGGTCAGGGGGTGGTGGTTGGGGGTGGAGAGAGAGAGAGTTGGTCAGGGTGGTGGTGGTTGGGAGTGGAGAGAGAGTTGGTCAGGGTGGTGGTGGATGGAAGTGGAGAGAGAGTTGGTCAGGGTGGTTGGTGGATGGAAGTGGAGAGAGGGTTGGTCAGGGTGGTTGGTGTTGGGGGTGGAGAGAGAGTTGGTCAGGGTGGTGGTGGATGGAAGTGGAGAGAGAGTTGGTCAGGGTGGTGGTAGTGGTGGTTGGGGGTGGAGAGAGAGTTGGTCAGGGTGGTTGTGGTTGGGGGTGGAGAGAGAGTTGGTCAGGGTGGTTGTGGTTGGGGGTGGAGAGAGAGTTGGTCAGGGTGGTTGTGGATGGGGGTGGAGAGAGAGTTGGTCAGGGTGGTTGTGGTTGGGGGTGGAGAGAGAGTTGGTCAGGGTGGTTGTGGTTGGGGGTGGAGAGAGAGTTGGTCAGGGTGGTGGTGGATGGGGGTGGAGAGAGAGTTGGTCAGGGTGGTTGTGGATGGAAGTGGAGAGAGAGTTGGTCAGGGTGGTGGTGGTTGTGGATGGGAGTGGAGAGAGAGTTGGTCAGGGTGGTGGTGGTGGTGGTTGGGGGTGGAGAGAGAGTTGGTCAGGGTGGTTGTGGATGGAAGTGGAGAGAGAGTTGGTCAGGGTGGTGGTGGATGGAAGTGGAGAGAGAGTTGGTCAGGGTGGTTGGTGTTGGGGGTGGAGAGAGAGTTGGTCAGGGTGGTTGTGGTTGGGGGTGGAGAGAGAGTTGGTCAGAGTGGTGGTGGATGGGGGTGGAGAGAGAGAGAGTTGGTCAGGGTGGTGGTGGATGGAAGTGGAGAGAGAGTTGGTCAGGGTGGTGGTGGATGGAAGTGGAGAGAGAGTTGGTCAGGGTGGTTGGTGTTGGGGGTGGAGAGAGAGTTGGTCAGGGTGGTTGTGGTTGGGGGTGGAGAGAGAGTTGGTCAGAGTGGTGGTGGATGGGAGTGGAGAGAGAGTTGGTCAGGGTGGTGGTGGTGGTGGTTGGGGGTGGAGAGAGAGTTGGTCAGGGTGGTGGTGGTTGGGGGTGGAGAGAGAGTTGGTCAGAGTGGTGGTGGATGGGGGTGGAGAGAGAGTTGGTCAGGGTGGTGGTGGTTGGGGGTGGAGAGAGAGAGAGTTGGTCAGGGTGGTGGTGGTTGGTGGTGGAGAGAGAGTTGGTCAGGGTGGTGGTGGTTGGGGGTGGAGAGAGAGAGAGTTGGTCAGGGTGGTAGGGGTGGGGGTGGTCGGGGGTTCTGCGGTTCACCACAACATAAACTTGCAGGCTAATCTTGAACTTCAAAGTATTTTTCTATAGTGAAGTGCCATGAGAAACAGGAGAACCTCCTGCATGTGTGCATGTTGGTGTTTGTGTGTCTGGTTGTGCGTTTGTGTGTGTGTGTGTGTGTGTGTGTGTGTGTGTGTGTGTGTGTGTGTGTGCGTGCGTGCGTGCGTGCGTGCGTGCGTGCGTGCGTGCGCGCATGTGTTTGTGTGTTGTTGATGCTGTGACCTTTCCCTCTGACCTGGCAAGTGACCTTGTTATCCTCCCAGGTTTAATTACCAGTCACAGCGGTGGAATGGGAATCAGAGAGGAATTAGAGTCTGTGGTGGGGTGGGATGGGGGGGATCAATGACCTTTAGGGGGGGGGGTGGTCCAGTGGGAGTCAAATGGGACCTGGACAAACATACACACACTTGCATGCTCACATGCAAACACACACACACTCAAGAACTAGCACACACAATACTCATGCATGTTCCATTTTCGTTTTTAAATTCCCTTTCAGCCTTGTTCTGATAGTTCAGAATCAGATCTAGATGAAGGTGTTTTTGGACCGACACAAATCTACAGAACTCTAACCAGAACCTCAGAACAGATATTCAAATGGAAGAGGCTCATTTTCACAGGAGTTCCTCTTTAACACGCCACATACTGCTTGGAATTAGGTAAGGAACTGATTAGGTATTGATTTTCCCTAATTCCAATCTATTTATTCAAGAGGGGGGGATAAGGAACTCCTACCCACCCTCAAGCCAAGGTTGGAGCAACTCCAACTCCTACCCCCCCTCAGGCCAAGGTTGGAGCCACTCCTACCCACCCTCAGGCCAAGGTTGGAGCCACTCCTACCCACCCTCAGGCCAAGATTGGAACAACTCCTACCCACCCTCAGGCCAAGATTGGAACAACTCCTACCCACCCTCAGGCCAAGGTTGGAGCAACTCCTACCCACCCTCAGGCCAAGGTTGGAGCAACTCCTACCCACCCTCAGGCCAAGGTTGGAGCAACTCCTACCCACCCTCAGGCCAAGGTTGGAGCAACTCCTACCCACCCTCAGGCCAAGGTTGGAGCCACTCCTACCCACCCTCAGGCCAAGGTTGGAGCAACTCCTACCCCCCCTCAGGCCAAGGTTGGAGCCACTCCTACCCACCCTCAGCGAAGGTTGGAACAACTCCTACCCACCCTCAGGCCAAGGTTGGAGCAACTCCTACCCACCCTCAGGCCAAGGTTGGAGCAACTCCTACCCACCCTCAGGCCAAGGTTGGAGCAACTCCTACCCGCCCTCAGGCCAAGGTTGGAGCAAGGGGTTACTCTCAAACCATATGCAATTAATAGGTATTATGTAGGCCTAGACAGAAATATGTTTTCCAAAAGCATTGAGCTGTCCATTCTCCTGTAGGTCATATTGAAATGTTCATGTCCATACAATACAACGCTTAGTGTTTTCAACATCAGGAATGTCCCTGTTTAAATCCATTCTGTTTCATTGTTTGCTATACATCTTGAGGAGAGGCCTACAAAACAGAGAGCCACATTCCCACATATCCTCGCTCATACACTCTGACAGGGACAGGGACCTCCATCAAACCAGCTAGTTTGGTAATAGGTATTCAACAAAAAATAATAGACTGTAGTCTATACCATTCATTTGGCATTAAAAAGCCACTAAATACCACTAAATACCACTAAATACCCCGAAATACCATTAAGTATCCCTAAATACCATTAAGTACCCCTAAATACCATTAAGTATCCCTAAATACCATTAAGTACCACTAAATACCATTAAGTATCCCTAAATAAGATTAAATACCACTAAATACCATTAAGTACCACTAAATACCATTAAGTACCAATAAATACCATTAAATACCACTAAATACCATTAAATACTACTAAATACCATTAAGTACCAATAAATACCATTAAATACCACTAAATACCATTAAATACCACTAAATACCATTAAGTACCAATAAATACCATTAAATACCACTAAATACCATTAAATACCACTAAATACCATTAAGTACCACTAAATATCACTAAATACAGTTTATCTTTTCACCCGGTGCTTTTAGACATTCCTCTCCCTCCTCGCTCATCCACCGCAGGTTGCCATGACGATTGCCGGTAGTCACAGCAACGGTGAGGGCAAACTGTTCTGTGAAGCGAGATGGAGAGAGCTTCTCTGAGAGCTCCTGGTACAGGTAGTCTACCCCTCAACAGGCTTCACAGGGAGACAGGGAGACAACCAACACAGACCCTGGGTAGATAGCCAACACAGACCCTGGGTAGACAGCCAACACAGACTCTGGGTAGACAGCCAACACAGACCCTGGGTAGACAGCCAACACAGACCCTGGGTAGACAGCCAACACAGACCCTGGGTAGACAGCCAACGTAGACCCTGGGTAGACAGCCAACACAGACCCTGGGTAGACAGCCAACACAGACAGCCAACACAGACCCTGGGTAGACAGCCAACACAGACCCTGGGTAGACAGCCAACACAGACCCTGGGTAGACAGCCAACACAGACCCTGGGTAGACAGCCAACACAGACCCTGGGTAGACAGCCAACACAGACCCTGGGTAGATAGCCAACACAGACCCTGGGTAGATAGCCAACACAGACCCTGGGTGGACAGCCAACACAGACCCTGGGTAGACAGCCAACACAGACCCTGGGTGGACAACCAACACAGACCCTGGGTAGACAGCCAACACATACCCTGGGTGGACAACCAACACAGACCCTGGGTAGATAGCCAACACAGACCCTGGGTAGACAGCCAACACAGACCCTGGGTAGATAACCAACAAAGACCCTGGGTAGATAACCAACACAGACCCTGGGTAGA
The DNA here is from genome assembly GCF_029448725.1 of Salvelinus fontinalis. Classification (NCBI taxonomy): domain Eukaryota; kingdom Metazoa; phylum Chordata; class Actinopteri; order Salmoniformes; family Salmonidae; genus Salvelinus; species Salvelinus fontinalis. Next base: position 61,351,065 of record NC_074671.1, read on the forward strand.
TAGCCAACACAGACCCTGGGTAGATAACCAACAAAGACCCTGGGTAGATAACCAACACAGACCCTGGGTAGATAGCCAACACAGACCCTGGGTAGATAGCCAACACAGACCCTGGGTAGACAGCCAACACAGACCCTGGGTAGACAGCCAACACAGACCCTGGGTGGACAGCCAACACAGACCCTGGGTGGACAACCAACACAGACCCTGGGTAGACAGCCAACACAGACCCTGGGTGGACAACCAACACAGACCCTGGGTAGATAGCCAACACAGACCCTGGGTGGACAACCAACACAGACCCTGGGTAGATAGCCAACACAGACCCTGGGTAGACAGCCAACACAGACCCTGGGTAGATAGCCAACACAAACCCTGGGTAGACAGCCAACGCAGACCCTGGGTAGACAGCCACCACAGACCCTGGGTAGACAGCCAACACAGACCCTGGGTAGACAGCCAACACAGACCCTGGGTAGATAACCAACACAGACCCTGGGTAGACAGCCAACACAGACCCTGGGTAGACAGCCAACACAGACCCTGGGTAGACAGCCAACACAGACCCTGGGTAGACAGCCAACACAGACCCTGGGTAGACAGCCAACACAGACCCTGGGTAGATAGCCAACACAGACCCTGGGTAGACAGCCAACACAGACCCTGGGTAGATAGCCAACACAGACCCTGGGTAGACAACCAACACAGACCCTGGGTAGATAGTCAACACAGACCCTGGGTAGATAGCCAACACAGACCCTGGGTAGACAGCCAACACAGACCCTGGGTAGACAGCCAACACAGACCCTGGGTAGACAGCCAACACAGACCCTGGGTAGACAGCCAACACAGACCCTGGGTAGATAACCAACACAGACCCTGGGTGGACAGCCAACACAGACCCTGGGTAGATAGCCAACACAGACCCTGGGTAGACAGCCAACACAGACCCTGGGTAGACAGCCAACACAGACCCTGGGTAGATAGCCAACACAGACCCTGGGTAGACAGCCAACACAGACCCTGGGTAGACAGCCAACACAGACCCTGGGTAGACAACCAACACAGACCCTGGGTAGACAGCCAACGCAGACCCTGGGTAGACAGCCAACACAGACCCTGGGTAGATAACCAACACAGACCCTGGGTAGACAGCCAACACAGACCCTGGGTAGACAGCCAACACAGACCCTGGGTAGACAGCCAACACAGACCCTGGGTAGACAGCCAACACAGACCCTGGGTAGATAACCAACACAGACCCTGGGTAGATAACCAACACAGACCCTGGGTAGACAGCCAACACAGACCCTGGGTAGACAGCCAACACAGACCCTGGGTAGACAGCCAACACAGACCCCGGGTAGACAGCCAACACAGACCCTGGGTAGACAGCCAACACAGACCCTGGGTAGACAGCCAACACAGACCCTGGGTAGATAACCAACACAGACCCTGGGTAGACAGCCAACACAGACCCTGGGTAGACAGCCAACACAGACCCTGGGTAGACAGCCAACACAGACCCTGGGTAGACAGCCAACACAGACCCTGGGTAGATATGTAGATACACAGTATCCTCTGTTGGAGCTAGAACAAGCCTCTTCTTCAAGGCTGCTAATAGTTTTACATGGACATGAGCTGAATGCACAAGACGGGGATATAAAAGCTCTAGTACACCATGAACCACACACACACGCATGCACGCACACACATGTACACGCACACACACACGGACACACACACACAACAGATAAGGATGCACATTCTCTCAAATCAATATTAACACATTGATTAGCTAATTGACAGAATTATGCCAATACTGCTGGCAAAGCCAATGGCATGTTAGTGATGTGTGAAGTCCTCTGTTAGTCTACAGGGACTAAGCAAAATCTAAAGTAGTCAACCCCAGCTATTTGACTCCACACACACACACACACACACACACACACACACACACACACACACACACACACACACACACACACACACACATGAACACGCACACACACACAAACAGCTCTGGCCCAGCTCAATAACATGGGGGATGGCATTGATACCTCTACTGGGAAATGTAGTCTAATCATAGCTATACCTCCCCCATCTATTTGAACCACTGCCCCAACACAGTAAGATGAAGGGTTGTTTAAGACTGGGCCCTAGTAGGATAGCTGGGAGCTCAGAGGAGTCAACCTGAGGCAACTCTTCCTGGGCTTTTCTGACTGTGTTACTGTGTTGACCAGTGATGTGTATTCGTGGAGGCCAAAGGAAGCCAGACTTCCCCAAAAACATTGACCAAGAAAAACAAGAACAAAACATAAATTCATGTATCTTTCGTCTTTTTGTGTTTCATCATTTTCCTTCAATTCACAAGAGGCTGAATGTATCTGGAGAAAGCATCCCAGTGAGCGAAACAGCCCCCCCCCCCCCCCTGTCTCTTTATGTCTAGACCAATGGTTCCCAAACGTTTTAGAGTCCCGTACCCCTTCAAACACTCAACCTCCAGCTGCGTACCCCCTCAAGCACTAGGGTCAGCACACTCTCAAATATTGTTTTTTGCCATCATTGTAAGCCTGCCACACACACACTACACAATACATTTATTAAACATAAGAATGAGTGTGAGTTTTTGTAACAACCCGGCTCGTGGGAAGTGACAAAGAGCTCTTATAGGACCACGGCACAAATAATAATATAATAATAATCAATCATTTTGCTCTTTATTTAGCCATCTTACATATAAAACATTTGTTTATCGAAAATTGTGAATAACTCACCACAGGTTAATGAGAAGGGTGTGCTTGAAAGGATGGACATAACTCTGCAATGTTGGGTTGTATTGGAGAGTCTCAGTCTTAAATCATTTTCAACACACAGTCTGCCTGTATTTAGTTTTCATGCTAGTGAGGGCCGAGAATCCACTCTCACATAGGTACGTGGTTGCAAAGGGCATCAGTGTCTTAACAGCGTGATTTGCCAAGGCAAGAATCTCTGAGCACAGCCCAATGCAGAAATCTGTCAGTGGCTTCTGATTAAAATACATTTTCACAGAACCGCTTGTTGCAATTTCGATGAGGCTCTCTTGTTCAGATATCGGTAAGTGGACTGGAAGCAGGGCATGAAAGGGATAACGAATCCAGTTGTTTGAGTTGTCCGTTTCGGGAAAGTACCTGCGTAATTGCGCACCCAACTCACTCAGGTGCTCCGCTATATCACATTTGACATTGTCCGGAAGCTTGAGTTCATTTGCAAACAAAAAATCGTACAATGATGGAAAGACCTGTGTGTTGTCCTTGTTAACACAGACAGAGAAGAGCTCCAACTTCTTAATCATAGCCTCAATTTTGTCCCGCACATTGAATATAGTTGCGGAGAGTCCCTGTAATCCTAGATTCCGATCATTCAGGTAGGCCAGTCATGTGAGAAACTCATGATGCAAGCGGCCAGACAAGTGAAAATTATGGTCAGTAAAGAAAACTTTAAGCTAGTCTCTCAATTTAAAAAAAACGTGTCAATACTTTGCCCCTTGATAACCAGCACATTTTCTGTGTGTTGTAAAAGCGTTACATGGTCGCTGCCCATATCATTGCATAGTGCAGAAAATACACAAGAGTTCAGGGGCCTTGCTTTAACAAAGGTAATAATTTTCACTGTAGTGCCGAAACATCTTTCAAGCTGTCAGGCATTCCTTTGGCAGCAAGAGCCTCTTGGTGGATGCTGTAGTGTACCCAAGTGGCATCGGGAGCAACGGCTTGCACGCGCGTTACCACTCCACTATGTCTCCCTGTCATGGCCTTTGCGCCTTCAGTACAGATAACAACACACCTTGACCACCAAAGTTGATTTGATGTCACAAAGTCTATTTGATGTCACCAAAGTCTATATGATGTACTTTAAAAATATCCTCTCCCGTTGTCCTGGTTTCCAGTGGTTTGCAGAAGAGGATGTCTTCCTTACTTGACCCCCCATAAACGTAACGGACATATACCAGGAGCTGTGCCAGGCCCGCCACGTCTGTTGACTCATCCAGCTGTAGTGCATAGAATTCACTGGCTTGTATGCAAAGCAGTAATTGTTTCAAAACATCTTCTGCCATGTCCCTGATGCGTCATGAAACAGTGTTGTTTGATGAAGAGATTGTCTGTATAGTTTCTTGGTCCTTTTCCCCCAGCATTGTCCCAACCATATCTGCGGCAGCAGAAAGAACGAAGTCCTCCACAATAGTATGGGGCTTGCCTGTCCTAGCCACTCGGTAGCTCACCATATAAGACGCTTCTAGCCCCTTCTTATTCATGGTATCTGTTGCTTTTATACATGTCTTACTACTTGAAAGTCATCTTAATTCTCGCTCAAAAAACTCCTGTGGCTTGTTTTTCAAATGGGAATGTTTTGTTTCTAAATGTCTGCGCAAGAGTGAAGGTTTCATCGAGTTGTGAGATAGTACTTTTGCACATATAACACACTGTGGCTGAGGAGAGGCACTACTCCCAATATACAGTAAGTGAACCCCAAATCAATGTAGTTCTCCTCATATTTGCGCTTCTTCGATGGTCCAACGTCCCTGTCTGTTGTTCAGTGCTTTCCCGGGTAAGGGGGTAGTAGCTCTTCGGCTGCATCAGATTCACAAACGTCAGTGTCCATGCTAGCTGGGCTAACAACAAATGTAGAATTACTGATGCTAGCATTGGATGTGCTCGTGGAAGCAGACCAACTTGTTGTTGACAGGTGCAGGTATAGTACTGCTGGTAGTAGCAGGTATAGTACTGCTGGTAGTAGCAGGTATAGTACTGCTGGTAGTAGCAGGTATAGTACTGCTGGTAGTAGCAGGTATAGTACTGCTGGTAGTAGCAGGTATAGTACTGCTGGTAGTAGCAGGTATAGTACTGCTGGTAGTAGCAGGTATAGTACTGCTGGTAGTAGCAGGTATAGTACTGCTGGTAGTAGCAGGTATAGTACTGCTGGTAGTAGCAGGTATAGTACTGCTGGTAGTAGCAGGTATAGTACTGCTGGTAGTAGCAGGTATAGTACTGCTGGTAGTAGCAGGTATAGTACTGCTGGTAGTAGCAGGTATAGTACTGCTGGTAGTAGCAGGTATAGTACTGCTGGTAGTAGCAGGTATAGTACTGCTGGTAGTAGCAGGTATAGTACTGCTGGTAGTAGCAGGTATAGTACTGCTGGTAGTAGCAGGTGTAGTACTGCTGGTAGTAGCAGGTATAGTACTGCTGGTAGTAGCAGGTATAGTACTGCTGGTAGTAGCAGGTATAGTACTGCTGGTAGTAGCAGTAATACCAGTAGAGCTGGTATTTGTCTCTATGGACTCGGCCCTTACTTTTTTTAACCATTTATCCATTTTCAAGCAAACGGAATGAGCAGCAGCAACTAAGTTTGGCTACATACGTACCGTTAGTGGAATTCCCGCGAGAGAGTAATGGTTAATGTGATTGGATGTTAATTATTTGACTAGGCTACCTGTATTTGACATTGTGTTGTTATTTCACTGAACACTAAATGGTTTAATTAGATTTTTGGCAGTGAAACGAGGCTACTCAGGTGAGAAAAAAACCTCACCCAAATGTATAGCCCGTTGGAAAATAGAAATGGACTGTTTGAAAACGTTTTTTAAAAATGTGAATCACATTTTTATTTGGCGTACCCCCGACGGGATTGCGCGTACCCCAGTTTGGCAATACCTGGTCCAGAACATCTATCAGATGCTGTCTGGTCCAAAAGTGTATGACATTATTGCCGCGTAGCATTGAATGCAAAGGATGCCAGTGAGCATTTGGCTTCCCTTGATAAAAACAAATAGAAAATAATAGCCAATCAGTGTTGAGCTAAACTGAGTGAGCTCAACTGTAAATGGTCCTGGAACACCAAAAGAAAGTGTCAAGGGAAGCCAGTTTGGATTTGGCGTCACTCCTATCAAATTGCATTTAGAGCATATGTAATTGACAGAAACAGCTTGAATTGTTGCATCTCGTTGTGTTGTTGTCCTCCAGTGGCTAGCTACCTAAAATTGTCCCTTTCCTAAATTAGCCTACAAGTAGGGTGAGGCAACATGTTTTCTACTTGCATGAATGTGCACACACACACACACACGCACACACATGCACACCGAAATCCAAAACAATACGCTTTGTGGATTTCGGTTTTGTAATGAAACAAAGGTGTGGTTTAATTTATTCTGCCACTGTGTCTTCTTATTGTCTCTGCCTTTAGGCCTATATATCACGGTGTCAAGGCATATGAACTAACAGGTTACAGAGCAAACAACACAATTATCACAACACATAGGTTGTAATATTACTTTATCTGGCTTCCCAGTGATTTTACCCACACACCGCTACTGGAATTGACACTTGACAGTAGGTACCAATTGGTAAAGTTGATGAGGGTGGCAGGTTATCCTGGTCCCACCCAGATCTGTTTCTTGTAGCATGACAATGACCACAGGAGTTGGCTTTACAGCACAAACAGATCAAGGATCAGGCTAACAACAGGTCATTTGTGTAGAACTTATGGCCAAAATGGCCACTGATATGTCAGCATATATGACTCAGCTCAATGGATGTCCAGAGGATCAGGATCATGTGACCCACAGCATGGCCTCAATGGCCCCCCTCACTTCCTCTCTAACTCTTGGTGTGTAACAAAGAAAAGTACACCAGGGGGTTAACATGGGTTACACAAGACAACAGAGGGAGCAGACACCAGGGGGTTAACATGGGTTACACAAGACAACAGAGGGAGCAGACACCAGGGGGTTAACATGGGTTACACAAGACAACAGAGGGACCAGACACCAGGGGGTTAACAATGGTTACACAAGACAACAGAGGGAGCAGACACCAGGGGGTTAACATGGGTTACACACAACTACAGAGGGAGCAGACACCAGGGGGTTAACATGGGTTACACAAGACAACAGAGGGAGCAGACACCAGGGGGTTAACATGGGTTACACAAGACAACAGAGGGACCAGACACCAGGGGGTTAACATGGGTTACACAAGACAACAGAGGGAGCAGACACCAGGGGGTTAACATGGGTTACACAAGACAACAGAGGGACCAGACTCCAGGGGGTTAACATGGGTTACACAAGACAACAGAGGGAGCAGACACCAGGGGGTTAACATGGGTTACACACAACTACAGAGGGAGCAGACACCAGGGGGTTAACATGGGTTACACAAGACAACAGAGGGAGCAGACACCAAGGGGTTAACATGGGTTACACACAACTACAGAGGGAGCAGACACCAGGGGGTTAACATGGGTTACACAAGACAACAGAGGGAGCAGACACCAGGGGGTTAACATGGGTTACACACAACTACAGAGGGAGCAGACACCAGGGGGTTAACATGGGTTACACAAGACAACAGAGGGAGCAGACACCAGGGGGTTAACATGGGTTACACACAACTACAGAGGGAGCAGACACCAGGGGGTTAACATGGGTTACACAAGACAACAGAGGGAGCAGACACCAGGGGTTTAACATGGGTTACACACAACAACAGAGGGAGCAGACACCAGGGGGTTAACATGTGTTACACAAGACAACAGAGGGAACAGACACCAGGGGGTTAACATGTGTTACACACAACTACAGAGGGAACAGACACCAGGGGGTTAACATGTGTTACACACAACTACAGAGGGAGCAGACACCAGGGGGTTAACATGGGTTACACAAGACAACAGAGGGAGCAGACACCAGGGGGTTAACATGTGTTACACAAGACAACAGAGGGAACAGACACCAGGGGGTTAACATGTGTTACACAAGACAACAGAGGGAGCAGACACCAGGGGGTTAACATGGGTTACACACAACTACAGAGGGAGCAGACACCAGGGGGTTAACATGGGTTACACAAGACAACATAGGGAACAGACACCAGCTCTGATGTTTTCACTCCATGTCAATACATAATGTATTCACACTAGTTCTGCATCTCAAATGTACCACCAGTCAGACATGCCTATTCATTACATCCAGACTGGAAAGTTAACACACAGAGACACAGAGACACACAAACTCACACAGAGACACACACACTCACACAGAGACACACACACTCACACAGAGACACACAAACTCACACACACACAATAATTTGCATATGAATCACAATACATATGAATATGTGTGACCGTACACATGTTATTCACCCAAGTCTAAAGAACTTGCAACCCACATGACCCACCACCCTCCTGGCTGTCCTGTAGCCATGGTTACAGTCAATACACAAACTTCCCTTTGTCATATGTAATCCACAGAGAATCACGCTTATTTATGTTTCCATGTTTGCCAACTGAACATGGCCCAGGATTCTCAGAGGCCTGGGCCCTATGGCCTCTTAGAGTACGAGTGCTGTTCTCGGATCAGGCCCCTATGTCCATGTAATGTTGATCATTATGGTGTAAATGACTAAACTGATTCTAGATCAGCAATCCTACTTTGAGACAAATTTTCTGAATAATATGGGCTTTGATTTTGTCAACTGGTCCTCTGCAGTTGCTATCTACCATCCTACCACAAAGTGGCAGTATGACCGAAGCCAAGCATGGTGTTGATCAATGCTGAGGTTAAGGAAGAAGCAGACCAAGCAGGTTATCTAGTATTTGGTATTTTATTAAGATACCCATTAGCAGTTGCAAAAGCAGCAGAGAAGTTGAGAGAGAGAGAGAGAGAGAGAGAGAGAGAGAGAGAGAGAGAGAGAGAGAGAGAGAGAGAGAGAGAGAGAGAGAGAGAGAGAGAGAGAGAGAGAGAGAGAGAGAGAGAGAGAGAGAGAGAGAGAGAGAGAGTGTGTATCTAGGTTTCCTGTTAATCTGGGCTGTGGGCAATGGAAAGTATTGGAGGACCTCAATCAATCGGTCAACTCCTCTCCCTTTCTCTGTCTTCCTCTTTCTCTCCCTCCCCATCTCTTATGTTTCCCTCTGTCCATCCATCTCTGCTACATGGTTTATCTGTGTTTTCCCTCTGTCCATCCATCTCTCCTTCTTGGTTTATCAGTATTTTCCCTCTGTCCATCCATCTCTCCTACTTGGTTTATCTGTATTTTCCCTCTGTCCATCCATCTCTCCTACTTGGTTTATCTGTATTTTCCCTCTGTCCATCCATCTCTCCGACTTGGTTTATCTGTATTTTCCCTCTGTCCATCCATCTCTCCTACTTGGTTTATCTGTATTTTCCCTCTGTCCATCCAAATCTCCTACTTGGTTTATCTGTATTTTCCCTCTGTCCATCCATCTCTCCTACTTGGTTTATCTGTATTTTCCCCCTGTCCATCCATCTCTCCTACTTGGTTTATCTGTATTTTCCCTCTGTCCATCCATCCCTCCTACTTGGTTTATCTGTATTTTCCCTCTGTCCATCCATCTCTCCTACTTGGTTTATCTGTATTTTCCATCTGTCCATCCATCTATCCTACTTGGTTTATCTGTATTTTCCCTCTGTCCATCCATCTCTCCTACTTGGTTTATCTGTATTTTCCCTCTGTCCATCCATCTCTCCTACTTGGTTTATCTGTATTTTCCCTCTGTCCATCCATCTATCCTACTTGGTTTATCTGTATTTTCCCTCTGTCCATCCATCTCTCCTACTTGGTTTATCTGTATTTTCCCTCTGTCCATCCATCTCTCCTACTTGGTGTATCTGTATTTTCCCTCTGTCCATCCATCTCTCCTACTTGGTTTATCTGTATTTTCCCTCTGTCCATCCATCTCTCCTACTTGGTTTATCTGTATTTTCTCTCTGTCCATCCATCTCTCCTACTTGGTTTATCTGTATTTTCCCTCTGTCCATCCATCTCTCCTACTTGGTGTATCTGTATTTTCCCTCTGTCCATCCATCCCTCCTACTTGGTTTATCTGTATTTTCCCTCTGTCCATCCATCTCTCCTACTTGGTTTATCTGTATTTTCCCTCTGTCCATCCATCTATCCTACTTGGTGTATCTGTATTTTCCCTCTGTCCATCCATCTCTCCTACTTGGTTTATCTGTATTTTCCCTCTGTCCATCCATCTCTCCTACTTGGTTTATCTGTATTTTCCCTCTGTCCATCCATCCCTCCTACTTGGTTTATCTGTATTTTCCCTCTGTCCATCCATCTATCCTACTTGGTTTATCTGTATTTTCCCTCTGTCCATCCATCTCTCCTACTTGGTTTATCTGTATTTTCCCTCTGTCCATCCATCTCTCCTACTTGGTTTATCTGTATTTTCCCTCTGTCCATCCATCTATCCTACTTGGTTTATCTGTATTTTCCCTCTGTCCATCCATCTATCCTGCTTGGTTTATCTGTATTTTCCCTCTGTCCATCCATCTATCCTACTTGGTTTATCTGTATTTTCCCTCTGTCCATCCATCTATCCTACTTGGTTTATCTGTATTTTCCCTCTGTCCATCCATCTCTCCTACTTGGTTTATCTGTATTTTCCCTCTGTCCATCCATCTCCTCTACTTGGTTTATCTGTATTTTCCCTCTGTCCATCCATCTCTCCTACTTGGTTTATCTGTATTTTCCCTCTGTCCATCCATCTCTCCTACTTGGTGTATCTGTATTTTCCCTCTGTCCATCCATCTCTCCTACTTGGTTTATCTGTATTTTCCCTCTGTCCATCCATCTCTCCTACTTGGTTTATCTGTATTTTCCCTCTGTCCATCCATCTCTCCTACTTGGTTTATCTGTATTTTCCCTCTGTCCATCCATCTGTACTACTTGGTGTGTGTGGTGTATCTGTGTGGTGTGTGTGTGTGTGTGTGTGTGTGTGTGGTGTATCTGTGTGGTGTGTGTGTGGTGTATCTGTGTGGTGTGTTTGTGTGTGTGTGTGTGTGTGTGTGTGTGTGTGTGTGTGTGTGTGTGTGTGTGTGTGTGTGTGTGTGTGTGTGTGTGTGTGTGTGTGTGTGTGTGTGTGTGTGTGTGTGTGTGTGTGTGTGTGTTACCTATTTTAAAATCTGCTAGGACAGGACTCTCACTAGCAGAGTGAGAGTCTTTTATTTTAAAATCTGGATTGTCTCCCATTGTTAGAGTCCTGTCCTAGCAGAGTGAGAGTCCTGTCCTAGCAGAGTGAGAGTCCTGTCCTAGCAGAGTGAGAGTCCTGTCCTAGCAGAGTGAGAGTCCTGTCCTAGCAGAGTGAGAGTCCTGTCCTAGCAGAGTGAGAGTCCTGTCCTAGCAGAGTGAGAGTCCTGTCCTAGCAGAGTGAGAGTCCTGTCCTAGCAGAGTGAGAGTCCTGTCTTAGCAGAGTGAGAGTCCTGTACTAGCAGAGTGAGTGTCCTGTCCTAGCAGAGTGAGTGTCCTGTCCTAGCAGAGTGAGAGTCCTGTCCTAGCAGAGTGAGAGTCCTGTCCTAGCAGAGTGAGAGTCCTGTCCTAGCAGAGTGAGAGTCCTGTCCTAGCAGAGTGAGAGTCCTGTCCTAGCAGAGTGAGAGTCCTGTCCTAGCAGAGTGAGTGTCCTGTCCTAGCAGAGTGAGAGTCCTGTCCTAGTAGAGTGAGAGTCCTGTCCTAGCAGAGTGAGTGTCCTGTCCTAGCAGAGTGAGTGTCCTGTCCTAGCAGAGTGAGAGTCCTGTCCTAGCAGAGTGAGAGTCCTGTCCTAGCAGAGTGAGAGTCCTGTCCTAGCAGAGTGAGTGTCCTGTCCTAGCAGAGTGAGAGTCCTGTCCTAGCAGAGTGAGAGTCCTGTCGTAGCAGAGTGAGTGTCCTGTCCTAGCAGAGTGAGAGTCCTGTCCTAGCAAAGTGAGAGTCCTGTCCTAGCAGAGTGAGAGTCCTGTCCTAGCAGAGTGAGATTCCTGTCCTAGCAGAGTGAGAGTCCTGTCCTAGCAGAGTGAGTGTCCTGTCCTAGCAGAGTGAGAGTCCTGTCCTAGCAGAGTGAGAGTCCTGTCCTAGCAGAGTGAGAGTCCTGTCCTAGCAGAGTGAGAGCCCTGTCCTAGCAGAGTGAGTGTCCTGTCCTAGCAGAGTGAGAGTCCTGTCCTAGCAGAGTGAGAGTCCTGTCCTAGCAGAGTGAGAGTCCTGTCCTAGCAGAGTGAGAGTCCTGTCCTAGCAGAGTGAGAGTCCTGTCCTAGCAGAGTGAGTGTCTTGTCCTAGCAGAGTGAGAGTCCTGTCCTAGCAGAGTGAGAGTCCTGTCCTAGCAGAGTGAGTGTCCTGTTCTAGCAGAGTGAGTGTCCTGTCCTAGCAGAGTGAGTGTCCTGTCCTAGCAGAGTGAGAGTCCTGTCCTAGCAGAGTGAGAGTCCTGTCCTAGCAGAGTGAGTGTCCTGTCCTAGCAGAGTGAGAGTCCTGTCCTAGCAGAGTGAGAGTCCTGTCCTAGCAGAGTGAGAGTCCTGTCCTAGCAGAGTGAGAGTCCTGTCGTAGCAGAGTGAGAGTCCTGTCCTAGCAGAGTGAGAGTCCTGTCCTAGCAGAGTGAGCCCAGTGCCATGTCACCAGAACCCCCACATGCATTGGTCCTCCTCTGGTGACAGTCAGTAGGTGGTGTCTGAGTTCCTCTCCGGCCCACTCGGTAACAACATTTATGGCAAGGGGGTTTTCACATACAGACCTCTTTAAATTAACCAATATCAGTCCTCTTTAATAAAGTGAACTCTGGGGTAAAAAAAAGCTAAGACCTCAGTTCTCTTTGTATTCAAACTCCTTGCCTTTGAATGAGGACTCAACTCTTTTGCCAGTTCACTTCACCTATTTTGTGGTCCTAGTCCTCTTTGCTATGTTTAGAAAGGAACCAAGATCTTTTTTCAAAGTTTTTATAAAATGCAGGACAAGGCATTCCATCAGAATGTGTTATTGGACAGCCAGATTTACCTACTTGCATTATGGAAGCTAATAGACTGCAGTTAAAAGATGAGACATAATAATTGTAACAGAAGATATTATTAACATGTAAATATTATCGGTAACAGAATAAATAGCAGAAGAATAAATATTGTAATTGAAAATTGTCCACGCAATGTAGGCTACTGCCCCTTTAAGAGATATCATTGCTTGTCCACCCAACGTAGGCTACCGCCCCTTTGAGAGATATCATTGATTGTCCACCCAATGTAGGCTACTGCCCCTTTAAGAGCTAGAATTGATTTTGTGTTCTATGTTGTGATTCTCACCAAATATGTTGTCTTCTCACACTATTCCAACCCCACAATCAAT
>NC_074671.1:61369203-61496703 GCF_029448725.1 Salvelinus fontinalis
ACAGACAGAGTTCCATTAAGCCAGCTGACATAGTATCAGGAGACAGAGTTCCATTAAGCCAGCTGACATAGTATCAGGAAACAGACAGAGTTCAATTAAGCCAGCTGACATAGTATCAGGAACCAGACAGAGTTCCATTAAGCCAGCTGACATAGTATCAGGAGACAGACAGAGTTCCATTAAGCCAGCTGACATAGTATCAGGAGACAGACAGAGTTCCATTAAGCCAGCTGACATAGTATCAGGAGACAGACAGAGTTCCATTAAGCCAGCTGACATAGTATCAGGAGACAGAGTTCCATTAAGCCAGCTGACATAGTATCAGGAAACAGACAGAGTTCCATTAAGTAGGCTGACATAGTATCAGGAACCAGACAGAGTTCCATTAAGCCAGCTGACATAGTATCAGGAGACAGTGTTCCATTAAGCCAGCTGACATAGTATCAGGAGACAGACAGAGTTCCATTAAGCCAGCTGACATAGTATCAGGAGACAGAGTTCCATTAAGCCAGCTGACATAGTATCAGGAGACAGACAGAGTTCCATTAAGCCAGCTGACATAGTATCAGGAGACAGACAGAGTTCCATTAAGCCAGCTGACATAGTATCAGGAGACAGACAGAGTTCCATTAAGCCAGCTGACATAGTATTAGGAGACAGTGTTCCATTAAGCCAGCTGACATAGTATCAGGAACCAGACAGAGTTCCATTAAGCCAGCTGACATAGTATCAGGAACCAGACAGAGTTCCATTAAGCCAGCTGACATAGTATCAGGAGACAGACAGAGTTCCATTAAGCCAGCTGACATAGTATCAGGAGACAGAGTTCCATTAAGCCTGCTGACATAGTATCAGGAAACAGACAGAGTTCCATTAAGCCAGCTGACATAGTATCAGGAGACAGACAGAGTTCCATTAAGCCAGCTGACATAGTATCACGAACCAGACAGAGTTCCATTAAGCCAGCTGACATAGTATCAGGAGACAGACAGAGTTCCATTAAGCCAGCTGACATAGTATCAGGAGACAGACAGAGTTCCATTAAGCCAGCTGACATAGTATCAGGAGACAGAGTTCCATTAAGCCAGCTGACATAGTATCAGGAGACAGACAGAGTTCCATTAAGCCAGCTGACATAGTATCAGGAGACAGACAGTGTTCCATTAAGCCAGCTGACATAGTATCAGGAGACAGACAGAGTTCCATTAAGCCAGCTGACATAGTATCAGGAGACAAACAGAGTTCCATTAAGCCAGCTGACATAGTATCAGGAGACAGACAGAGTTCCATTAAGCCAGCTGACATAGTATCAGGAGACAGAGTTCCATTAAGCCAGCTGACATAGTATCAGGAGACAAACAGAGTTCCATTAAGCCAGCTGACATAGTATCAGGAGACAGACAGAGTTCCATTAAGCCAGCTGACATAGTATCAGGAACCAGACAGAGTTCCATTAAGCCAGCTGACATAGTATCAGGAGACAGACAGAGTTCCATTAAGCCAGCTGACATAGTATCAGGAGACAGACAGAGTTCCATTAAGCCAGCTGACATAGTATCAGGAGACAGAGTTCCATTAAGCCTGCTGACATAGTATCAGGAACCAGACAGAGTTCCATTAAGCCAGCTGACATAGTATCAGGAGACAGACAGAGTTCCATTAAGCCAGCTGACATAGTATCAGGAGACAGACAGAGTTCCATTAAGCCAGCTGACATAGTATCAGGAGACAGAGTTCCATTAAGCCTGCTGACATAGTATCAGGAAACAGACAGAGTTCCATTAAGCCAGCTGACATAGTATCAGGAGACAGAGTTCCATTAAGCCAGCTGACATAGTATCAGGAGACAGACAGAGTTCCATTAAGCCAGCTGACATAGTATCAGGAGACAGACAGTGTTCCATTAAGCCAGCTGACATAGTATCAGGAGACAGACAGAGTTCCATTAAGCCAGCTGACATAGTATCAGGAGACAGACAGAGTTCCATTAAGCCAGCTGACATAGTATCAGGAGACAAACAGAGTTCCATTAAGCCAGCTGACATAGTATCAGGAGACAAACAGAGTTCCATTAAGCCAGCTGACATAGTATCAGGAGACAAACAGAGTTCCATTAAGCCAGCTGACATAGTATCAGGAGACAGACAGAGTTCCATTAAGCCAGCTGACATAGTATCAGGAGACAGAGTTCCATTAAGCCAGCTGACATAGTATCAGGAGACAAACAGAGTTCCATTAAGCCAGCTGACATAGTATCAGGAGACAGACAGAGTTCCATTAAGCCAGCTGACATAGTATCAGGAGACAGAGTTCCATTAAGCCAGCTGACATAGTATCAGGAGACAGACAGAGTTCCATTAAGCCAGCTGACATAGTATCAGGAGACAGACAGAGTTCCATTAAGCCAGCTGACATAGTATCAGGAGACAGAGTTCTATTAAGCCAGCTGACATAGTATCAGGAGACAAACAGAGTTCCATTAAGCCAGCTGACATAGTATCAGGAGACAGACAGAGTTCCATTAAGCCAGCTGACATAGTATCAGGAGACAGAGTTCCATTAAGCCAGCTGACATAGTATCAGGAGACAGACAGAGTTCCATTAAGCCAGCTGACATAGTATCAGGAGACAGACAGAGTTCCATTAAGCCAGCTGACATAGTATCAGGAGACAGAGTTCTATTAAGCCAGCTGACATAGTATCAGGAAACAGTGTTCCATTAAGCCAGCTGACATAGTATCAGGAAACATTGTTCCATTAAGCCAGCTGACATAGTATCAGGAAACATTGTTCCAGTCTCTTGTGTATTACAGCGTGTCTTTATCCTCACATCAAACAAATCCTGACGACCAACCAAAGCCAAGCCAAGCGGCTCAGCACTGTAAGTCTCTCTGCTTCTGGTAGGACAACATGAAGCTAAGAGAGGATCAGCTAAATTTACAATATGGAACATCCCCTCTTCCTCCCCTCATCTCCCTAAAGCCCATCCACAAGACCTTGACAGGACGTGATAGGTCAGAGGCCATTGGAGCTCCGCCTCCCAAGGCTCCTGGTCTGGAAGTGTTGTGAGTTGTGTACCCAGGGGGAACAGTCACTATGACAACCTCTTGACTCCTCCTCGGCCCCTTGGGAAGAGCAGGCTGAGCGATGAGTGTAGGAGTCTGAACTAATGGTGTTTCGCCTGTCTAACTGTCAGCCCTGGAGGGTCTCTGTCACAAACACACACTTATAGACACACACATGCAGAGAGAAACACACACACACACACACACACACACACACACACACACACACACACACACACACACACACACACACACACACACACACACACACACACACACACACACACACACACACACACACACACACACACACAGTCATTCTGTACATATACACTCAGGGGCATGTGTCTGACAGATGACCTGCTCCGTCTGTGTCACTAAGCCCCAATGCCTGCTGGTAGTCAGCGGCGCCCAGTATTTTTACATGTGGTGACGGGAGGAGCACTGGAGCAACTTAACATTAATATAGATAACATTAATATAGGCAACTTAACACCCTCTATATAGATAACATTAATATAGGCAACTTAACACCCTCTATATAGATAACATTAATATAGGCAACTTAACACCCTCTATATAGATAACATTAATATAGGCAACTTAACACCCTCTATATAGATAACATTAATATAGGCAACTTAACACCCTCTATATAGATAACATTAATATAGGCAACTTAACACCCTCTATATAGATAACACACAGCTTTTTATTTATATGAATCTCTTTCCTTTCTTCATCCCCCTCTTCATCTCCTCCCCCTCTTCATCTCCTCCCCCTCTTCATATCCTCCTCCCCCTCTTCATTTCCTCCTCCCCCTCTTCATATCCTCCTCCCCCTCTTCATATCCTCCTCCCCCTCTTCATATCCTCCTCCCCCTCTTCATATCCTCCTCCCCCTCTTCATATCCTCCTCCCCCTCTTCATCTCCCTCTCTTCATCTTCTCCTCCCTCTCTTCATCTCCCGCTCTTCATCTCCTCCTCCCCATCTCCCCCTCTTCATCTCCTCCTCCCCCCTTCTTCATCTCCTCCTCCCCCTTTTCATCTCCCCCTCTTCATCTCCTCCTCCCCCTCTTCTTCATATCCTCCTCCCCCTCTTTATCTCCTCCTCCCCCTTTTTACCTCCTCCTCCCCCTCTTCTTCATATCCTCTTCCCCCTCTTTATCTCCTCCTCCCCCTCTTCATCTCCCTCTCTTCATCTTCTCCTCCCCCTCTTCATCTCCCACTCTTCATCTTCTCCTCCCCCTCTTCATCTCCAGCTCTTCATCTCCTCCTACCCCTCTTCATCTCCACTTCTTCATCTCCGCCTCTTCATCTCCTCCTCCCCCTCTTCATCCCCCATCTTCATCTCCTCCCCCTCTTCTTCATCTCCTTCTCCCCCTCTTCATCCTCCCCTCCCCCTCTTCATCTCCTCCTCTCCCTCTTCATCTCCACCTCTTCATCTCCTCCTCCTCCTCCCCCTCTCCATCTCCTATTCCCCCTCTTCATCTCCCCCTCTTCATCTCCTCCTCCCCATATTCATCTCCCCCTCTTCATCTCCTCATCCCCCTCTTCATCGCCTCCTCCCCCTCTTCATCTCCACCTCTTCATCTCCACCTCTTCATCTCCTCCTCCCCCTCTTCGTCTCCTCATCCCCCTCTTCATCTCCGCAGCCCCCTCTTCATCTCCTCATCCCCCTCTTCATCTCCCCCTCTTCATCAACCCCTTCTTCGTCTCCTCCTCCCCTCTTCATCTCCTCATCCCCTTCTTCATCTCCTCATGCCCCTCTTCATCTCCTCAATCCCCTCTTCATCTCCTCCTCATCTCCTCATCCCCCTCTTCATCTCCTCATCCCCCTCTTTATCTCCTCCTCCCCTCTTCATCTCCTCATCCCCCTCTCCATCTGCTCATCCCCCTCTTCATCTCCTCATCCCCCTCTTCATCTCCCCCTCTTCATCTCCCCCTCTTCATCTCCCCCTCTTCATCTCCTCATCCCCCTCTTCGTCTCCGCATCCCCCTCTTTGTCTCCTCATCCACTTCTTCGTCTCCTCATCCACTTCTTCGTCTCCTCATCCCCCTCTTTGTCTCCTTATCCACCTCTTTGTCTCCTTATCCACCTCTTTGTCTCCTCATCCACCTCTTTGTCTCCTCATCCACCTCTTTGTCTCTTCATCCACCTCTTTGTCTCCTTATCCACCTCTTTGTCTCCTCATCCACCTCTTTGTCTCCTTATCCACCTCTTTGTCTCCTCATCCACCTCTTTGTCTCCTTATCCACTTCTTTGTCTCCTCATCCCCCTCTTTGTCTCCTTATCCACCTCTTTGTCTCCTCATCCACCTCTTTGTCTCCTCATCCCCCTCTTTGTCTCTTCATCCACCTCTTTGTCTCCTTATCCACCTCTTTGTCTCCTCATGCCCCTCCTTGTCCCCTTATCCACCTCTTTGTCTCCTCATCCCCCTCTTTGTCTCCTTATCCACCTCTTTGTCTCCTCATCCACCTCTTTGTCTCCTCATCCACTTCTTTGTCTCCTCATCCACCTCTTTGTCTCCTCATCCACCTCTTTGTCTCCTCATCCACCTCTTTGTCTCCTCATCCCCCTCCTCCATAGTGATCATGCCTCTCAAAGCCCAGTGGTGGTAAATAAAAGAGTGATGTCATGTCTGATCTGTCTCTGTCTCTATGGCTGGTAGAATCTGTCTCTGTCTCTATGGCTGGTAGAATCTGTCTCTGCCTCTATGGCTGGTAGAATCTATCTCTGTCTCTATGGCTGGGAGAATCTGTCTCTGTCTCTATGGCTGGGGGTATCTGTCTCTGTCTCTATGGCTGGTAGAATCTGTCTCTGTCTCTATGGCTGGGGGAATCTGTCTCTGTCTCTGTCTCTATGGCTGGTAGAATCTGTCTCTGTCTCTATGGCTGGTAGAATCTGTCTCTGTCTCTATGGCTGGTAGAATCTATCTCTGTCTCTATGGCTGGTAGAATCTGTCTCTGTCTCTATGGCTGGTAGAATCTGTCTCTGTCTCTATGGCTGGTAGAATCTGTCTCTGTCTCTATGGCTGGGGGAATCTGTCTCTGTCTCTGTCTCTATGGCTGGTAGAATCTGTCTTTGTCTCTATGGCTGGGAGAATCTATCTCTGTCTCTATGGCTGGGAGAATCTGTCTCTGTCTCTATGGCTGGTAGAATCTGTCTCTGACTCTATGGCTGGGGGAATCTGTCTCTGTCTCTATGGCTGGGGGAATCTGTCTCTGTCTCTGTCTCTATGGCTGGTAGAATCTGTCTCTGTCTCTATGGCTGGTAGAATCTGTCTCTGTCTCTATGGCTGGTAGAATCTGTCTCTCTCTCTATGGCTGGTAGAATCTGTCTCTGTCTCTATGGCTGGGAGAATCTGTCTCTGTCTCTATGGCTGGTAGAATCTGTCTCTGTCTCTATGGCTGGTAGAATCTGTCTCTGTCTCTATGGCTGGTAGAATCTATCTCTGTCTCTATGGCTGGGAGAATCTGTCTCTGTCACTATGGCTGGTAGAATCTGTCTCTGTCTCTATGGCTGGGAGAATCTCTCTCTGTCTCTATGGCTGGTAGAATCTGTCTCTGTCTCTATGGCTGGGGGAATCTGTCACGACTTCTGTCTGTCTGTCCTCCTGTCTCTCTGTCTGCCTGTGTGCCTGTCTCTTTGTCTGTCTGTCTAGCTGTCTGACCATCCGTCTGTCCGTCTGTCCGTGTGTACAGTTTGTGTACCCAACACTAACCCTTTGTTACAGACAGTTTTTCATGCCAGGACAGGTTGCTGAAAACCAATGAGTCTAAAGGAGTAAAAAAGAGGCCGGGGTATTGATTCTACTCTTCTCATGGTAGAGAGGAGAAGAGAAAATATTAGGCCATAAAACGTAAACTAGGATATAAAGCCATTACCGGCTTGGCTTAATTGATCCCACTTCCCATAACAAATTAATTGAGCGGAAAATGGCAGATGGCTTTGATAAATGACATAAAGAAAGTGTTGTCAGCAAGCCCCCTGCTCGACCCAGAGCGCTCACCCATTTCAACACACAGACTGTGTCCCAAATCCCACCCTACTCCCTAAATAGGGCACTACTTTTGACAAAAGTACAGTACTATATATTTATTAGGGTGCGATTTGGGCCTCAAACACAGATAGCTGCTTTAACCGCGTGTTGACGTTACATCTATTTACTCTAATGATCATTTTGTTAATTACAATGACATGCTAAGCTAATTGCTAATTAACTGTAGCCAATCTCGCTGAATGGGCAGAAATTACATACGATTGATAGCCAACATCCCTGTTGAAATAAATGTAACACTGTGATGAAAGCCTGTATGTGTGTGTGTGTGTGTGTGTGTGTGTGTGTGTGTGTGTGTGTGTGTGTGTGTGTGTGTGTGTGTGTGTGTGTGTGTGTGTGTGTGTGTGTGTGTGTGTGTGTGTGTGTGTGTGTGTGTGTGTGTGTGTGTGTGTGTGTGTGTGTGTGTGTGTGTGTGTGTGAGAGAGTTGTTGCTATTCTGGTTTCAGAACAAATGAATGAATCTGCTATAAATCCAACTGGTCTCTGACTCATGTGTGTCTGGTGCCCTGGGGACTCACACAAAAACCTGCAGTTGTCTTAAACACACACACACACACACACACACACACACACATACACACACACACACACACACACACACACACACACACACACACACACACACACACACACACACACACACACACACATACACACAAACCTTCACACACAAACGAACATATGCACTCATTCACTCATATACCTCTACACCAGAGGAGGCTGGTGGGAGGAGCTATAGGAGGACAGGCTCATTGTAATAGCTGGAATGGAATCAATGGAACGGTATCAAACACACCAAACATATGGAAACCCTGTGTAACTCAGTTCCATTTATTCCATTCCAGCCATGAGCCTGTCCTCCTATAGCTCCTCCCACCAGCCTCCTCTGGTGTACACACAACCTATTCTCTCTCTCTTACACACACAATACTGACAGACCTGTGGTTTCACGTTGGGGGGGGGTGAAATTGGTGAGACTGGTATGGACAGAGCGTGTGTGTGTGTGTGTGTGTGTGTGTGTGTGTGTGTGTGTGTGTGTGTGTGTGTGTGTGTGTGTGTGTGTGTGTGTGTGTGTGTGTGTGTGTGTGTGTGTGTGTGTGTGTACCGAGTCATTGTGGCAGCTGTTGAAAAATCATGCGCTAGTCTGCGGCCCCTGTGTTTCCCATCAATCTCCCCTGTGTTGTCTGGCCGTGGTGACTGCAGCTGCATCTTAATCCACAGGGGGCGGACGTGAGGACGGACAGGTTGCCTGGCCCCGTCATTAAATAACCCCAACCATCCCCCCTCCCCAAAGTGACATTCCTACAGAGCCGACAGGATATGGGTTGCATTCCAAATGACACCCTCTTCCCTATATACAGCAGTGCACTGTTTTTGACCAGAACCCATAGTGTTCTATGAAGGGAAGAGAATGCCATTTGGAATGCAAAAGTAGACTTTGGTCTGAGATGTCACAGGACAGGGGCCACTGGAGCTGGAGGTGCTTGGGCGAGCTTGGGGCTGGGGAGTTGGGGGACCTGGGGGGTTGGGGACAGGGGGGTTGGGGAGCCTGGGGAGTTGGGGGACCTGGGGAGTTGGGGGACCTGGGGGGTTGGGGACAGGGGGGTTGGGGACAGGGGGGTTGGGGACAGGGGGGTTGGGGAGCCTGGGGCGTTGGGGACAGGGGCGTTGGGGACAGGGGGGTTTGGGTCAGGGGCGTTGGGGACAGGGGGGTTGGGGACAGGGGGGTTGGGGAGACTGGGGCGTTGGGGACAGGGGGGTTGGGGAGCCTGGGGCGTTGGGGACAGGGGGTTGGGGAGCCTGGGGGGTTGGGGACAGGGGGGTTGGGGAGCCTGGGGCGTTGGGGACAGGGGGGTTGGGGAGTCTGGGGCATTGGGGACAGGGGGGTTGGGGACAGGGGGGTTGGGGACAGGGGGGTTGGGGAGCCTGGGGCGTTGGGGACAGGGGGGTTGGGGAGCATGGGGCGTTGGGGACAGGGGGGTTGGGGAGCCTGGGGGGTTGGGGACAGGGGGGTTGGGGAGCCTGGGGGGTTGGGGACAGGGGGGTTGGGGAGCCTGGGGCGTTGGGGACAGGGGGGTTGGGGAGACTGGGGCGTTGGAGACAGGGGGGTTGGGGACAGGGGGGTTGGGGAGCCTGGGGCGTTGGGGACAGGGGGGTTGGGGACAGGGGGGTTGGGACAGGGGGGTTGGGGAGCCTGGGGCGTTGGGGACAGGGGCGTTGGGGACAGGGGGGTTGGGGAGCCTGGGACGTTGGGGACAGGGGGGTTGGGGACAGGGGGGTTGGGGACAGGGGGGTTGGGGAGCCTGGGGCGTTGGGGACAGGGGGGTTGGGGACAGGGGGGTTGGGGAGCCTGGGACGTTGGGGACAGGGGGGTTGGGGACAGGGGGGTTGGGGAGCCTGGGGCGTTGGGGACAGGGGGGTTGGGGAGCCTGGGGCGTTGGGGAACAGGGAGTCTGGTGTGTTGGGAAGCCTGGGGGGTTGGGGGACAAGGGGGTTGGGGAGCCTGGGGAGTTGGGGGATCTGGGGCGTTGGGGACAGGGGGGTTGGGGACAGGGGGGTTGGGGAGCCTGGGGCATTGGGGAACAGGGAGTCTGGTGTGTTGGGGGGTTAGGGGGTTGGGAAGCCTGGGGGGCTTGGCGGGTTGAGGGACAGGGGAGTTGTGAGGCCTAGGGGGTTGGGGGACAGGGGGATTGTGAGGCCTAGGGGGTTGGGGACAGGGGGGTTGTGAGGCCTAGGGGGTTGGGGGACAGGGGGGTTGCAGGGCCTAGGGGGTTGCAGGGCCTACGGGGTTGGGGGACAGGGGGGTTGCAGGGCCTAGGGGGTTGGGGACAGGGGGGTTGCAGGGCCTAGGGCACAGGTGTCAAACTCATTCCATGGAGGGCCGAGTGTCTGCGGGTTTTCGCTCCACCCTTGTACTTGATTGATGAATTAACATCACTAATTAGTTAGGAACTCCCCACACCTGGTTGTCTAGGGCTTTATTGAAAGGAAAGACCAAAAACCTGCAGACACAAGGCCCTCCGTGGAATGAGTTTGACACCCCTGGCCTAGGGGGTTGGGGGACAGGGGGGTTGGGGGACAGGTGGGTTGGGAGACCTGGGGAGTTGGGGGACAGGAATGGGGACATGAATGATTGTTCCAACACTGATCACAGATCTATCCAAACATTGTCAGTGTTCAAATGAAATTAAAACTTAACGGAGAAGTTTTCTTTCTCCTTGTAGCATTTTACTGTTAGTGATCTAAATTCCTCTCTCAGTATACTTGTGTAAGACTATATGACATTTGGGGGGGTTGGGGGGTTGGGGGACAGGGGGGTTGTGAGGCCTAGGGGGTTGGGGGACAGGGGGGTTGCAGGGCCTAGGGGGTTGGGGGTTGGGGGACAGGGGAGTTGGGGGACCGAGGTGGGTGTCAGAGGGTAATCCAGAAAGATAACTTTAGATAGATCTGTGATCAGTGTTGGAACAGTGGGGAAATCATTCAACATTGTCAGTGTTCAAATGAAATGAAAACTTAACGGAGAAGTTTTCTTTCTCCTTGCAGCATTTTACTTTTAGTGATCTAAATTCCTCTCTCAGTATACTTGTGTAGGACTATATGACATTTGACAGTATGTTGGTGTCTTCCTTCAAAGTGCATATGTGTATTGGGCTGGCCAATAGGATGGGGGGTGGGAGTAGAGAGCGGGCAACTCATCTATCATCAGTCTTCTGGCTGCTGAAAATGGGAGGGAGAGAGTCTTGGCTAGATGTCAAGAGGCACGGCAGATTAAATCCACATCGATCCCACCGTAATTTATTTAACAATTCAACACAAAGTAAAGGTTGCATCCACCCCCTGTAGGTCCTCCTTTAAATGAATCTCGGAGGATACATCCCCCTCAATACCAAACAAGTAATCATTAGTGTCAACCAGGTTTTCCTCTGTAAAAAACAGTGCACCTCTGTAACATTGTGGCAGGAAGGAGATAAAAGGTAGCAGAGGCAGAATTCATCTTCAGCACCATGACAACACCAATCTCTGTGAAACCTAACAAGTTCAAATAACTCAAACGATTTATTTATCAGTGAAACCTAACAAGTTCAATTAACTCAAACGATTTATTTATCAGTGAACCTAACAAGTTCAGCTAAGTCAAACGATTTATTTATAGTGAAACCTAACAAGTTCAGCTAAGTCAAATGATTTATTTATCAGTGAAACCTAACAAGTTCAGCTAACTCAAACGATTTATTTATCAGTGAACCTAACACGTTCAGCTAAGTCAAATGATTTATTTATCAGTGAAACCTAACAAGTTCAGCTAAGTCAAATGATTTATTTATCAGTGAAACCTAACAAGTTCAGCTAACTCAAACGATTTATTTATCAGTAAAACCTAACAAGTTCAGCTAACTCAAACAATTTATTTATCAGTGAAACCTAACAAGTTCAATTAACTCAAACGATTTATTTATCAGTGAACCTAACAAGTTCAGCTAACTCAAACGATTTATTTATCAGTGAAACCTAACAAGTTCAGCTAAGTCAAACGATTTATTTATCAGTGAAACCTAACAAGTTCAATTAACTCAAACGATTTATTTATCAGTGAACCTAACAAGTTCAATTAACTCAAACGATTTATTTATCAGTGAAACCTAACAAGTTCAGCTAAGTCAAACGATTTATTTATCAGTGAAACCTAATGTTAGGATTTATGTTTATGCACTATAGGCTGTTAGCATATTGGTTGAAGGTGAATGTTGTTTTGTTGCACACACACTCACAATACAGAGGGGGGTAGGTGTGTAAGGACTGACCACCACAGGCCATAAAAGCTGTGGACAGTCTGGAGAGGGGAGGGGTGCATCTCTCTAGACCAACCAGGAGTTTAGAATACTGGACAATACCATATTAGGAACTGTTTCAGTGTAGAATCGACAGACACAAGACGGATCTAATCTACCCAGCAACCAGATGTGGACAAAGGAACGCGCCAAGGGGCTTGGACAAAGGGCCAGCAAAGGGGGGAAAAGTCTAAACCAAGCCCAGCCTCTACTGTGATAGGCTAACAGACACATTGAAACTACGTCGTCACAGTATAAGAACAGCTGTTTACGTACTTCCTGCCAGTTCTCTGATCTACCCTGCGCGGAGATCCAGTGAACCCGTATATACGAAAATTGCATTTACCATTTATCGTTTGAGTTTAATTAAAATACTTAAAATATATTCGGTGACTATGAATCACATTTTGTCCTGATGCCAGATTTGAACTGACGCAAATCTCTTTCACTAACAAGTTCAGCTAAGTCAAACGATTTATTTATCAGTGAACCTAACAAGTTCAGCTAAGTCAAAAGATTTATTTATCATTGAAACCTAACAAGTTCAGCTAAGTCAAACGATTTATTTATCAGTGAAACCTAACAAGTTCAGCTAAGTCAAATGATTTATTTATCAGTGAAACCTAACAAGTTCAGCTAAGTCAAATGATTTATTTATCAGTGAAACCTAACAAGTTCAGCTAAGTCAAATGATTTATTTATCAGTGAAACCTAACAAGTTCAGCTAAGTCAAATGATTTATTTATCAGTGAAACCTAACAAGTTCAGCTAAGTCAAACGATTTATTTATCAGTGAGCCTAACATGTTCAGCTAAGTCAAACGATTTATTTATCAGTGAGCCTAACATGTTCAGCTAAGTCAAACGATTTATTTATCAGTGAGCCTAACAAGTTCAGCTAAGTCAAACCGAGTTCAGTTAATACAAACCAGTTGTTGCCAATCAGACCGTTTATGATGCTACACTTTCCTTAGAATGCTTCCTTTGTTGCCTTGTAGCCTGAGTTCCATAGATATTTGTAATGTCCTTTGTTAGGTTAACATGCATGTTATACTTTACATTTCTCCTTACTTAGGACACTTTGTCTTGTATGCTAATGTATTGTAACTATCTCCTCTTTGTATTTCCTCCAGACCACAACATCCTATCACAGCTCACACAACCTATCACGACACATGGCGAGACCCAGATGCAGACACAGGAGGCAGATAGTTTGAGCTCGGGTATATTTATTATAATCCAAGGGATAGACAAAAGGCAGGTCGGAGACAGGCAAGCATTCATAGCCAGGGCAGAGTTCAAAACGGTACAGGGCAGCAGGCAGGTTCGAGGTCAGGGGTAGGCAGAGTGGTCAGGCAGGCGGGCTCGAGGTCAGGGGCAGGCAGAGTGGTCAGGCAGGCAGGCTCGAGGTCAGGGGCAGGCAGAGTGGTCAGTCAGGCAGGCTCGAGGTCAGGGGCAGGCAGAGTGGTCAGGCAGGCGGGCTCAAGGTCAGGGGCAGGCAGAGTGGTCAGGCAGGCAGGCTCGAGGTCAGGGGCAGGCAGAGTGGTCAGGCAGGCTCGAGGTCAGGGGCAGGCAGAGTGGTCAGGCAGGCGGGCTCGAGGTCAGGGGCAGGCAGAGTGGTCAGGCAGGCAGGCTCGAGGTCAGGGGCAGGCAGAGTGGTCAGGCAGGCAGGCTCGAGGTCAGGGGCAGGCAGAGTGGTCAGGCAGGCAGGCTCGAGGTCAGGGGCAGGCAGAGTGGTCAGGCAGGCAGGCTCGAGGTCAGGGGCAGGCAGAGTGGTCAGGCAGGCAGGCTCGAGGTCAGGGGCAGGCAGAGTGGTCAGGCAGGCGGGCTCGAGGTCAGGGGCAGGCAGAGTGGTCAGGCAGGCGGGCTCGAGGTCAGGGGTAGGCAGAGTGGTCAGGCAGGCAGGCTCGAGGTCAGGGGCAGGCAGAGTGGTCAGGCAGGCTCGAGGTCAGGGGCAGGCAGAGTGGTCAGGCAGGCGGGCTCGAGGTCAGGGGCAGGCAAGGTGGTCAGGCAGGCGGGCTCGAGGTCAGGGGCAGGCAGAGTGGTCAGGCAGGCAGGCTCGAGGTCAGGGGCAGGCAGAGTGGTCAGGCAGGCAGGCTCGAGGTCAGGGGCAGGCAGAGTGGTCAGGCAGGCAGGCTCGAGGTCAGAACAGGCAAGGGTCAAAACCAGGAGGACGAGAAAAAGAGAGACTGGAAAAAACAGGAGCTCAGAGAAAAAACGCTGGTTGACTTGGCAAACAAGACGAATTGGCACAGACAGACAGAAAACACAGGTATAAATACCCAGGGGGTAAGTGGGGAAGATGGGCAACACCTGGGAGGGGGGTGGAGACAATCACAAGGACAGGTGAAACAGATTAGGGTGTGACACAACCTTACCGGTCCTTCGGGATGGATTTGACTGCTGCGATGGTTCTGGAACACAGTCTAGTTTCCTATGGCACACAGAAGGCACAGGGGCAGGAACACAGTCTAGTTTCCTATGGCCCACAGAAGGCACAGGGGCAGGAACACAGTCTATTTTCCTATGGCACACAGAAGGCACAGGGGCAGGAACACAGTCTAGTTTCCTATGGCACACAGAAGGCACAGGGGCAGGAACACAGTCTAGTTTCCTATGGCACACAGAAGGCACAGGGGCAGGAACACAGTCTAGTTTCCTATGGCACACAGAAGGCACAGGGGCAGGAAGATAATGATTGCTACAGCTCCTCCTAGGCATGTTAAGATACATACAGAGTAACATACAAACAACCCACAAGACAGTGCATTGAAATGGTGCCCAAATGCAGAAAAGGGTGCCATCCTTCATGAAAATGGAACAACTAGTGCAGCAGACCCTTTCCAGGACCAGCCCTTGTGCTGTGCTTTATAGCCTCCTTATACAGTCCACCCTGGTCCTTCTCTTTGTGGACTCTCCTTACACCCTGGTAGAGACCTCCCCCCACCACCTCCTGCTCTCCTTACACCCTGGTAGAGACCTCCCTCCACCACCTCCTGCTCTCCTTACACCCTGGTAGAGACCTCCCCCCACCACCTCCTGCTCTCCTTACACCCTGTTAGAGACCTCCCCCCACCACCTCCTGCTCTCCTTACACCCTGGTAGAGACCTCCCCCCACCACCTCCTGCTCTCCTTACACCCTAGTAGAGACCTCCCCCCACCACCTCCTGCTCTCCTTACACCCTGGTAGAGACCTCCCCCCACCACCTCCTGCTCTCCTTACACCCTGGTAGAGACCTCCGTCCACCACCTCCTGCTCTCCTTACACCCTGGTAGAGACCTCACTCCACCACCTCCTGCTCTCCTTACACCCTGGTAGAGACCTCCCTCCACCACCTCCTGCTCTCCTTACACCCTGGTAGAGACCTCCCCCCACCACCTCCTGCTCTCCTTACACCCTGGTAGAGACCTCCCCCCACCACCTCCTGCTCTCCTTACACCCTGGTAGAGACCTCCCTCCACCACCTCCTGCTCTCCTTACACCCTGGTAGAGACCTCCCCCCACCACCTCCTGCTCTCCTTACACCCTGGTAGAGACCTCCCCCCACCACCTCCTGCTCTCCTTACACCCTAGTAGAGACCTCCCCCCACCACCTCCTGCTCTCCTTACACCCTGGTAGAGACCTCACTCCACCACCTCCTGCTCTCCTTACACCCTAGTAGAGACCTCCGTCCACCACCTCCTGCTCTCCTTACACCCTGGTAGAGACCTCACTCCACCACCTCCTGCTCTCCTTACACCCTGGTAGAGACCTCCCTCTACCACCTCCTGCTCTCCTTACACCCTGGTAGAGACCTCCCCCCACCACCTCCTGCTCTCCTTACACCCTGGTAGAGACCTCCCCCCACCACCTCCTGCTCTCCTTACACCCTGGTAGAGACCTCACTCCACCACCTCCTGCTCTCCTTACACCCTGGTAAAGACCTCCCTCCACCACCTCCTGCTCTCCTTACACCCTGGTAGAGACCTCCCCCCACCACCTCCTGCTCTCCTTACACCCTGGTAGAGACCTCCCTCCACCACCTCCTGCTCTCCTTACACCCTGGTAGAGACCTCCCCCCACCACCTCCTGCTCTCCTTACACCCTGGTAGAGACCTCCCTCCACCACCTCCTGCTCTCCTTACACCCTGGTAGAGACCTCCCCCCACCACCAGCTGCTCACCTTACACCCT
The DNA here is from genome assembly GCF_029448725.1 of Salvelinus fontinalis. Classification (NCBI taxonomy): domain Eukaryota; kingdom Metazoa; phylum Chordata; class Actinopteri; order Salmoniformes; family Salmonidae; genus Salvelinus; species Salvelinus fontinalis. The sequence continues at coordinate 61,385,332 of NC_074671.1, forward strand.
AGATGATGTAATAAGGTTATCATACCCCCAGTACTGTATTTGTCCTCTCTCTCTCTCTCCTCTGCTTCCTGGAACCTTTTCTTGACCCAGCCTTTAATGAAATTAAAACCACATTACGTCAAATGAATAGCGGGAGATTTAATTAGCTACTGATAAAAGCCACTAAGGATCTGAGACGTGACTCTCTGTCTTTTAACTCCTTCACTCTCAGAAAAATAGCTGTTTAACAAGCAGAGGTGACGATTATTGAAGGCGGCTGATACTGAACCGTCAGGCTGGTGTTATAGCCATGGAGACGTCCAGGATACTGTACTGTCAGGCTGGTGTTATAGTCATGGAGAGGTCCAGGATACTGAACCGTCAGGCTGGTGTTATAGCCATGGAGAGGTCCAGGATACTGTGCCGTCAGGCTGGTGTTGGATATGATGCCGTCAGGCTGGTGCTATAGCCATGGAGAGGTCCAGGATACTGTACTGCCAGGCTGGTGTTATAGTCATGGAGAGGTCCAGGATACTGAACCGTCAGGCTGGTGCTATAGCCATGGAGAGGTCCAGGATACTGTGCCGTCAGGCTGGTGTTGGATATGATGCCGTCAGGCTGGTGCTATAGCCATGGAGAGGTCCAGGATACTGTACTGTCAGGCTGGTGTTATATCCATGGAGAGGTCCAGGATACTGAACCGTCAGGCTGGTGTTATAGCCATGGAGAGGTCCAGGATACTGTGTCGTCAGGCTGGTGTTATAGCTATGGAGAGGTCCAGGATACTGTACTGCCAGGCTGGTGTTATAGCCATGGAGGGATCCAGGATACTGTACCGTCAGGCTGGTGTTTAAGGTCCAGGACTGTTGTATTGTAGGTATACAGAACCAGTTACATGAATCAACTAATTTACAGTAATACTACTGAAAGACATGGAAGGAATGGAGCATTTCTCACTCTCCCTACCTCCTTACCTTCAACACAAACTACTGTCTTCACTCTCCCTACCTCCATACATACAACACAAACTACTGTCTTCACTCTCCCTACCTCCTTACCTTCAACACAAACTACTGTCTTCACTCTCCCTACCTCCATACATACAACACAAACTACTGTCTTCTCTCTCCCTACCTCCTTACATACAACACAAACTACTGTCTTCTCTCCCTACCTCCTTACATACAACACAAACTACTGTCTTCTCTCCCTACCTCCTTACATACAACACAAACTACTGTCTTCACTCTCCCTACCTCCATACATACAACACAAACTACTGTCTTCACTCTCCCTACCTCCATACATACAACACAATCTACTGTCTTCACTCTCCCTACCTCCTTACATACAACACAAACTACTGTCTTCACTCTCCCTACCTCCATACATACAACACAAACTACTGTCTTCACTCTCCCTACCTCCATACATACAACACAACCTACTGTCTTCTCACACCCTCCTCCCCCTATACTCTACACATACGCACGCACGCACGCACGCACGCACGCACGCACACACTCAAACACACACATACATAACCCAACCTCCCCCTCCCCATAGCCACAAACCCAGCACTGCCAGCACCCCAGCCTCACTCTGCCCACTCAGCACAATTTCAGGTAGCCCGGGGCGGCATTAGGATCCCAGAGTGTGTCTGTCTCCTTTAGTGTTAATGAAGAGAGACAGCCTACTACCAGGGCATGGCCATCCCGTAAAGCTCCTAGGAGAGCCCCCTTCTCTGGGGAAGAGCACCGGCCCTTACAGGCCTCCTGGAGAATTGAGACCAGGTCCCGGCCAGCAGTCTGTCTTCCCAGGTAATAAAGTACAATACAGAGTGCCCTCCAGATCCCTTCATGGAGCGGCCGCTGTCACAATCTAGGACAGGCCCCATTGATTTGGAGACTACAGCATTATTATCCATTATGGCAAAGGTGGTATGAGAAAGTTTTTAAATCAAACAGCCACTCCACCCCAGGGGATGGAGAGAGAGAAAGCAGAGACGGGAGAGGAGAGAGCAAAAAGGAAAAATATTTTTTTCTCCTGTCATTTCCCCAACAGATCCCAGCTCTCTCTTCAAGGTGTGTATTGAGCTGTGGTATGGAGCTAGAGGGGTTTTGAGGTATTAGGTCTCAGTCCTCTCTGCATCCCAAATGTCTCCCTATATAGTGCACCACTACCCCATAAGGCTCTGCACATTAGAGGCTGCTGCCCTATATACGTACACTTGATTTCACTGGCCACTTTAATAATGGAACACGAGTCACTTTAATAGTGTCTAGATATTTCTCGTTACTCATCTCATATGTATATACTGTATTCTATCCTATTCTACTGTATCTTAGTCTACGCCACTCCAACATTGCTCGTCCAAATATTTATATACTCTTAATTCCATTCCTTTACTTTAGATTTGCGTGTATTGGGTGTATTATTGTGAAATGGTTAGATATTACTTGTTAGATATTACTGCACTGTCGGAGCTAGAAACGCAAGCATTTTGCTACACCCGTAATAACATCAGCTAAACACATGTATGTGACCAATAAAATTGGATCTGATTTGATTTGAAAAGTAGTGCACTACATAGGGAATAAGATCCCATATGGAACACAAAGAAGGACTGAGCCCTAATTCCTCTAGCTCCATACCACAGTCCTTCTCCTGGTTGTGAGTCTCAGCAGGGCCGTGTTCACGGCACTGCATCTCCCTGGCTGGTTAAATAAGATAAGGGAACTGACCGGTCATTGTATCCATCAACGGACCCGGTCTTATAAAATATTCATAGGCCGAAGCACAACGAAGCATGACTCTTAAGTAAACGGGCCAATTTGTTGTGGAAGACATGAATTAAGATCGGTCGGGCCGATATGCTGCCACTGGCTCCCCCGAGACAAGACCAGGCCAGACAGGCGTGGACTGCAGACGGGGGACGGCTGCCATGGGTTCCCCCTTCCCTCTCTCCTCCCTCCTCTCTACTCCAGTCCTTTATTGTTATCATCAGTCATGGGGGAGACGGGAGGGGGGAGACGGGAGGGGGGAGACGGGAGCAGCATGTGCATGTCTGATGTTAATGTGAAGGGCTGTGAATGGAGAGGGGAGGGGTAGGAGGAGGGGCTTTCGATGGAGAGGGGCGGGGTAGGAGGAGGGGCTGTGGATGGAGAGGGTTGGGGTAGGAGGGGCTGTGAATGGAGAGGGGCGGGGTAGGAGGAAGGACTGTGGATGGAGAGGGGCGGGGCGGGTAGGAGGAGGGGCTGTGGATGGAGAGGGTCGGGGTAGGAGGGGCTGTGAATGGAGAGGGGCGGGGTAGGAGGCGGGGCTGTGGATGGAGAGGGGCGGGGTAGGAGGAGGGGCTGTGGATGGAGAGGGTTGGGGTAGGAGGGACTGTGGATGGACAGGGGCGGGGTAGGAGGAGGGACTGTGGATGGAGAGGGGCGGGGTAGGAGGAGGGACTGTGGATTGAGAGGGGCGGGGCGGGGTAGAAGGAGGGGCTGTGGATGGAGAGGGTCAGGGTAGGAGAAGGGGTGTAGATGGGGGGCAGTGGGGAGGGTTAAGAGGGGGTGGGGTAGGAGGAGGGGTGTAGATGGGGGGCAGTTGGGAAGGTTAAGAGGGGGTGGGGTAGGAGGAGGGGTGTAGATGGGGCGGCAGTGGGGAGGGTTAAGAGGGGGTGGGGTAGGAGGAGGGGTGTAGATGGGGGGGCAGTGGGGAGGGTTAAGAGGTGGTGGGGTAGGAGGAGGGGTGTAGATGGGGCGGCAGTGGGGTGGGTTAAGAGGGGGTGGGGTAGGAGGAGGGGTGTAGATGGGGGGGCAGTGGGGTGGGTTAAGAGGGGGTGGGGTAGGAGGAGGGGTGTAGATGGGGTGGCAGTGAGGTGGGTTAAGAGGGGTGGGGTAGGAGGAGGGGTGTAGATGGGGGGGCAGTGGGGAGGGTTGAGAGTGGGTGGGGTAGGAGGAGGGGTGTAGCAGGGGGTCAGTGGGGTGGGTTAAGAGGGGGTGGGGTAGGAAGAGGGGTGTAGATGGGGGGGCAGTGGGGTGGGTTAAGAGGGGGTGGGTTAGGAGGAGGGGTGTAGATGGGGCGGCAGTGGGGTGGTTTAAGAGGGGGTGGGGTAGGAGGTGGGGTGTAGATGGGGGGGCAGTGGGGAGGGTTAAGAGTGGGTGGGGTAGGAGGAGGGGTGTAGATGGGGCAGCAGTGGGGTGGGATAAGAGGGGGTGGAGTAGGAGGAGGGGTGTAGATGGGGGGGAAGAGGGGAGGGTTAAGAGGGGGTGGGGGACGTCTGGAGAAGCATTTTGATCTGTTCATCAGGTATTCTTGTCATGTGTTGAAAGAGAGAGAGGAGAGAAAGGGATAGAGAGACAATAGAAAGGTAGTCCATTTACAAGTCAAGTGCAAATGACAAAGAGGGATAGTGTATACATGAGTGTAGGCAGTGGGACTGTGTTATGACAAAGAGGGAGAGTGTATACATGAGTGTAGGCAGTGGGACTGTGTTATGACAAAGAGGGAGAGTGTATGCATGAGTGTAGGCAGTGGGACTGTGTCATGACAAAGAGGGAGAGTGTATACATGAGTGTAGGCAGTGGGACTGTGTTATGACAAAGAGGGAGAGTGTATGCATGAGTGTAGGCAGTGGGACTGTGTTATGACAAAGAGGGAGAGTGTATACATGAGTGTAGGCAGTGGGACTGTGTTATGACAAAGAGGGAGAGTGTATACATGAGTGTAGGCAGTGGGACTGTGTCATGCTGATGGCTGTGGAAGGAATTAGTGCCCTGGACTGTGGGTTTAGTGGGCGGAAGGGGTGTGCCCTGGACTGTGGGCAGAAGGGGTGTGCCCTGGACTGTGGGCGGAAGGGGAGATATGATGATGGATAAACACAGGCATGTTGAATAGTTATTTGTTATTGACGAATTAAAAGGATTTAACTTCAAATAAGTAGCTACCCTGCTTGCTTCATTGAAACATATTCTGTTCCTAGCAGGGGCATACTGGGACCAGATTGAGACCAAGGCTAACACACTGGCCCTTTTATTTTCCTAGAGGCCCCCATTATTAAACAAATCATGGTCATTCTGAGCTAAAACCACACATTTAGACCGGCCCACTGGGCTAAAGATGTACCAGCCCATCTGGCATTTGCCCGACCTGCCCTATAACCAGTCCATGTGAAGAGCTTCAGCCAATGCATCCCACGCAGATATAAAATAGTTCTGCTTCAACAAGCATATCCCCATTTGTGCCCAGGGAGAATTGTAGAAATATGATCTGAGCTCATTTTTCTGTTGCTTTATTGATGCGGTATGTTGGATAGACATGGCTTTCCACTCTCCAAAACCCCGGAGGTTGGATGACGGCAACGGAGCTGAGAAAGCTGTCGTAGGAAGCCGAGGAAAACGCTAGTAAAATCCCAACACTCGTAAAAACAGCCAATCGGATCCAAGCTGCAGATCCCTGTGGGGCAGATATTGCTCACTGGTGGCAGCAGTGGGATCTGCTCTGTGACCACAGTCAGAATGAAGGTCAGAGTTTCCCCTAGATACATACAGATCTAGGATCAGCTTATCCTCCTCCAAACCTAACCTCAACGATTAGTGGAGAAAATACTAAACTGACCACAGATCAGTGTCTAGGGGGTCACGTCACCCTACACAGACAGCGATCAAAGACGTTGCGTGGGAGAGCAGTAGGGTAGTTTCAAGTTTGAATGTCACATGCACAAGTACAGTGAAATGCCTTGTGTATGTGACGTTAAAACATGAAACTTGAAACTATCCCTACCATTCTACCACGCTATGTCTTTGAGCCCTGTCGAGGATACTAGGTCACTTCCAGAGAGGACTGATGGGTGTTCAGAGAGAAACCCGTGCTTTAGGTGACCCCTGGCAGCCTGCTTTTCAGCTGGCACTGAGGAACTCTGGAGACACGCTCGGAATGTTGAGCGTGACATTCTGCCTTTTCCCTCAGAGGAAATGAGAGAGAGAGAAAAATAACATGTTTAAGGTAAAAAGAGAGAGGGTTGTGTGAAAGCCTTAACAATTAATTAGTTCTACATTAATTTAAGCCGTTTGTCTACATTTGGCACTTATGAAACAGTTGAAGGTTTAAATCACAGAAATATAATCCATTCTAATTGTGTTGTATAATAAATAAAATGAAGTGCCTTGCTTTGCTGTGTCTTAAAACATGCCTGGTGGAACACATCATGTTGTATAGATAAACACATCTGAACATTCTAATTGTGTTGTATAAATAAACACATCTGAACATTCTAATTGTTGTATAAATAAACACATCTGAACATTCTAATTGTTGTATAAATAAACACATCTGAACATTCTAATTGTGTTGTATAAATAAACACATCTGAACATTCTAATTGTGTTGTATAAATAAACACATCTGAACATTCTAATTGTGTTGTATAAATAAACACATCTGAACATTCTAATTGTTGTATAAATAAACACATCTGAATATTCTAATTGTGTTGTATAAATAAACACATCTGAACATTCTAATTGTGTTGTATAAATAAACACATCTGAATATTCTAATTGTGTTGTATAAATAAACACATCTGAACATTCTAATTGTGTTGTATAAATAAACACATCTAAACATTCTAATTGTTGTATAAATAAACACATCTGAACATTCTAATTGTGTTGTATAAATAAACCCATCTGAACATTCTAATTGTGTTGTATAAATAAACACATCTAAACATTCTAATTGTTGTATAAATAAACACATCTGAACATTCTAATTGTGTTGTATAAATAAAAACATCTGAACATTCTAATTGTGTTGTATAAATAAACACATCTGAACATTCTAATTGTGTTGTATAAATAAACACATCTGAACATTCTAATTGTGTTGTATAAATAAACACATCTGAACATTCTAATTGTGTTGTATAAATAAACACATCTGAAAATTCTAATTGTGTTGTATAAATAAACACATCTGAACATTCTAATTGTTGTATAAATAAACACATCTGAACATTCTAATTGTGTTGTATAAATAAACACATCTGAACATTCTAATTGTGTTGTATAAATAAACACATCAGAACATTCTAATTGTGTTGTATAAATAAACACATCAGAACATTCTAATTGTGTTGTATAAATAAACACATCTGAACATTCTAATTGTGTTGTATAAATAAACACATCTGAACATTCTAATTGTGTTGTATAAATAAACACATCTGAACATTCTAATTGTTGTATAAATAAACACATTTGAACATTCTAATTGTGTTGTATAAATAAACACATCTGAACATTCTAATTGTGTTGTATAAATAAACACATCAGAACTTTCTAATTGTGTTGTATAAATAAACACATCTGAACATTCTAATTGTGTTGTATAAATAAACACATCTGAACATTCTAATTGTGTTGTATAAATAAACACATCTGAACATTCTAATTGTGTTGTATAAATAAACACATCAGAACATTCTAATTGTGTTGTATAAATAAACACATCTGAACATTCTAATTGTGTTGTATGAATAACATGAAGTGCCTTGTTTTGCTGTGTCTTTAAACATGCCTAGAGGAACACAACTCAAGAAGCCTTTTTCTCAGAGCAAAAAAAACAGAGTACATTTGTAAATATAAAAACAGTGTATATTTGTAAATATATTACAAATGTACACTGCCCAGTATTTTTAAGGACACTCCTAAAATTCGGTGCTGTCGGCACCATTTTTGCGCTCACCCTGCACAGATCAGATCTCACAAGACATACATGGAGGTTGTTTAGCGAGAGGTCAGCCACTCCCTCCAGTCTCCGCTCCACCGATGATCTACACACCAGCTCAGAGCCAAGGGTCGATGGCATAAACTAAATCCAATAGCAATATTGCTTTCATTGATTTTCATCTCCACCTTGAGACAATACATGTACTTCATGGGATGACCTGCAGTGGCCCTGAGCCACGTAGGACTCTGATGGATGAGGAACACCTGAGGTGATGGATGGATGTGTGTAATGTGTTCATCATGGGTATGTATGAAGGCATAGTTACGATGGGAGATGTAGTCTAGACAGTAGAGATGTAGTCGATATAGTAGAGATATAGTCTATACAGTAGAGATGTAGTCTGAACAGTAGAGATGTAGTCTAGACAGTAGGGACGTAGTCTATACAGTAGAGATGTAGTCTATACAGTACAGATGTAGTCTAGACAGTAGAGATGTAGTCTAGACAGTAGAGATGTAGTCTAGACAGTAGAGATGTAGTCTATACAGTAGAGATGTAGTCTGAACAGTAGAGATGTAGTCTGAACAGTAGAGATGTAGTCTAGACAGTAGAGATGTAGTCTATACAGTAGAGATGTAGTCTATACAGTAGAGATATAGTCTATACAGTAGAGATGTAGTCTAAACAGTAGAGATGTAGTCTAAACAGTAGAGATGTAGTCTGAACAGTAGAGATGTAGTCTAGACAGTAGAGATGTAGTCTATACAGTAGAGATGTAGTCTAGACAGTAGAGATGTAGTCTAGACAGTAGAGATGTAGTCTGAACAGTAGAGATGTAGTCTGAACAGTAGAGATGTAGTCTGAACAGTAGAGATGTAGTCTATACAGTAGAGATGTAGTCTGATCAGTAGAGATGTAGTCTGAACAGTAGAGATGTAGTCTATACAGTAGAGATGTAGTCTGAACAGTAGAGATGTAGTCTGAACAGTAGAGATGTAGTCTGAACAGTAGAGATGTAGTCTGAACAGTAGAGATGTAGTCTAGACAGTAGAGATATAGTCTATACAGTAGAGATGTAGTCTAGACAGTAGAGATGTAGTCTAGACAGTAGAGATGTAGTCTAAACAGTAGAGATGTAGTCTAGACAGTAGAGATGTAGTCTAGACAGTATAGATATAGTCTATACAGTAGAGATGTAGTCTGAAAAGTAGAGATGTAGTCTGAACAGTAGAGATGTAGTCTAGACAGTAGAGATGTAGTCTGAACAGTAGGGATGTAGTCTAGACAGTAGAGATGTAGTCTATACAGTAGAGATGTAGTCTAGACAGTAGAGATGTAGTCTAGACAGTAGAGATATAGTCTATACAGTAGAGATGTAGTCTGAACAGTAGAGATGTAGTCTGAACAGTAGAGATGTAGTCTAGACAGTAGGGACGTAGTCTATACAGTAGAGATGTAGTCTATACAGTACAGATGTAGTCTAGACAGTAGAGATGTAGTCTAGACAGTAGAGATGTAGTCTGAACAGTAGAGATGTAGTCTGAACAGTAGAGATGTAGTCTGAACAGTAGAGATGTAGTCTATACAGTAGAGATGTAGTCTGAACAGTAGAGATGTAGTCTGAACAGTAGAGATGTAGTCTAGACAGTAGAGATGTAGTCTAAACAGTAGAGATGTAGTCTGAACAGTAGAGATGTAGTCTGAACAGTAGAGATGTAGTCTAGACAGTAGAGATGTAGTCTAAACAGTATAGATGTAGTCTATACAGTAGAGATGTAGTCTAAACAGTAGAGATGTAGTCTAAACAGTAGAGATGTAGTCTAGACAGTAGAGATGTAGTCTGAACAGTAGAGATGTAGTCTGAACAGTAGAGATGTAGTCTATACAGTAGAGATATAGTCTATACAGTAGAGATGTAGTCTAAACAGTAGAGATGTAGTCTAAACAGTAGAGATGTAGTCTGAACAGTAGAGATGTAGTCTAGACAGTAGAGATGTAGTCTATACAGTAGAGATGTAGTCTATACAGTAGAGATATAGTCTATACAGTAGAGATGTAGTCTAAACAGTAGAGATGTAGTCTAAACAGTAGAGATGTAGTCTGAACAGTAGAGATGTAGTCTAGACAGTAGAGATGTAGTCTATACAGTAGAGATGTAGTCTAGACAGTAGAGATGTAGTCTAGACAGTAGAGATGTAGTCTGAACAGTAGAGATGTAGTCTGAACAGTAGAGATGTAGTCTGAACAGTAGAGATGTAGTCTATACAGTAGAGATGTAGTCTGAACAGTAGAGATGTAGTCTGAACAGTAGAGATGTAGTCTATACAGTAGAGATGTAGTCTGAACAGTAGAGATGTAGTCTGAACAGTAGAGATGTAGTCTGAACAGTAGAGATGTTGTCTGAACAGTAGAGATGTAGTCTAGACAGTAGAGATATAGTCTATACAGTAGAGTTGTAGTCTAGACAGTAGAGATGTAGTCTAGACAGTAGAGATGTAGTCTAAACAGTAGAGATGTAGTCTAGACAGTAGAGATGTAGTCTAGACAGTAGAGATATAGTCTATACAGTAGAGATGTAGTCTGAACAGTAGAGATGTAGTCTGAACAGTAGAGATGTAGTCTAGACAGTAGAGATGTAGTCTGAACAGTAGGGATGTAGTCTAGACAGTAGAGATGTAGTCTATACAGTAGAGATGTAGTCTAGACAGTAGAGATGTAGTCTAGACAGTAGAGATGTAGTCTAGACAGTAGAGATATAGTCTATACAGTAGAGATGTAGTCTGAACAGTAGAGATGTAGTCTGAACAGTAGAGATGTAGTCTAGACAGTAGAGATGTAGTCTGAACAGTAGAGATGTAGTCTGAACAGTAGAGATGTAGTCTAGACAGTAGAGATGTAGTCTATACAGTAGAGATGTAGTCTAGACAGTAGAGATGTAGTCTAGACAGTAGAGATGTAGTCTATACAGTAGAGATGTAGTCTAGACAGTAGAGATATAGTCTATATGTTACAGTCAAGTTGCTATTATTGAAGTGGAATGTTTCAGGTATCGTCCCAGTGCTGTGTGTTGTTGTATCTCTCCATCCCCTTCTCTAACTACCCTTCTCCCAGATATGTCTCCATCCCTCTCTCCATGTCTCTCTCTGTAACTACCCTTATCCCTGGTATCTCTCCATCCCCTTCTCTAACTACCCTTCTCTCTGTTATCTCTACATCCCTCTCTCCATCCTCCTCTCTAACTACCCTTCTCCCAGATATGTCTCCATCCCCCTCTCTAACTACCCTTATCCCTGTTGTCTCTCCATCCCCCTCTCCAACTACCCTTATCTCTGTTATCTCTCCATTCCCCTCTCCAACTACCCTTTTCTCTGTTATCTCTCCATCCTCCTCTCTAACTACCCTTCTCCCAGATATGTCTCCATCCCTCTCTCCATGTCTCTCTCTGTAACTACCCTTATCCCTGGTATCTCTCCATCCCCTTCTCTAACTACCCTTCTCTCTGTTATCTCTACATCCCTCTCTCCATCCTCCTCTCTAATTACCCTTATCTCTGTTATCTCTCCATCCCCCTCTCCAACTACCCTTATCCCTGTTGTCTCTCCATCCCCCTCTCCATGTCTCTCTCTAACTTCTCTTCTGTCTCTCTTTCCCTCTCACCTTATCTCCTCACCTCCCTGTCACTCCTACACAGGTCCTTTGTTTAAATTAGCATGTACTATATATCGCTACCTTTATCCATGTGCATCTATTGAGTATGTCAGCTGCTTTACAATAGAGACATATAGATGTGTGGTGGGTGGAGAGAGTGGGTGTGAATATGCTAAAATATGCTAAACTGAGAAAAGGAATAGACAGCCATACCAACTCTGTCTTAATGAGATACATTAATAAGATGCAACAGAAACTGCAAGATGGAGGAATAGAATATTACAGTTGGGATACATGGATATGTTTTCACCAGGAAGGCTAATTAATTATAATGGGTTAGAAAACACACGTCAGGTATATTTGCACGTGTCAGCAATTATGTGAGATGAGCAAATAGAGTAGAATAATTCAGTGGAACACAGCTGTAGCTAACTGTGTAACATAGCTGACTATACACTGATGGACAAAACATTAGGAACACATAGACTGCCCAGGTGAATCCAAGTGAAAGCTTTGATCCCTTATTGATGTTAAATCCACTTCAATCCGTGTAGATGAAGGGGAGGAGGCAGGTTAAAGAAGGATTTTTAAGCTTTGAGACAAATGAGATATGGATTGTGTATGTGTGCCATTCAGAGGGGTGAAGGGGCAAGACAAAAGGTTTAAGTGCTTTTGAATAGGGTTTGGTAGATGGTGCCTGGCGCACTGGTTTGAGTGTGTCAAGAACTGCAACGCTGCTGGGTTTTTCAAGCTCAACAGTTTCCCGTGTGTATCAAGAATGGTCCACCACCCAAAGGACATCCAGCTAACTTGACACAACTGTGGGAAGCATTGGAGTCAACATGGGCCAGCACCCCTGTAGAACCTTCCGGTCCATGCCCTGACAAATTGAGGCTGTTCTGAGGGCAAAAGGCAGTGTAGCTCAATACTAGGAAGGTGTTCCTAATGTTTTGTACACTCAGTATATCTGTTTGTGTTGACTGCAAATATTTGCAGTCATCCAACAATCCAGTAAGCAAACACGTTCACTTAGACATGGGCCTGATAAGAACACGTTCACTTAGACATGGGCCTGATAAGAACACGTTCACTTGGACATGGGCCTGATAAGAACACGTTCACTTAGACATGGGCCTGATAAGAACACGTTCACTTAGACATGGGCCTGATAAGAACACGTTCACTTAGACATGGGCCTGATAAGAACACGTTCACTTAGACATGGGCCTGATAAGAACACGTTCACTTAGACATGGGCCTGATAAGAACACGTTCACTTAGACATGGGCCTGATAAGAACACGTTCACTTAGACATGGGCATGATAAGAACACGTTCACTTAGACATGGGCCTGATAAGAACACGTTCACTTAGACATGGGCCTGATAAGAACACGTTCACTTAGACATGGGCCTGATAAGAACACGTTCACTTAGACATGGGCCTGATAAGAACACGTTCACTTAGACATGGGCCTGATAAGAACACGTTCACTTAGACATGGGCCTGATAAGAACACGTTCACTTAGACATGGGCCTGATAAGAACACGTTCACTTAGACATGGGCCTGATAAGAACACGTTCACTTAGACATGGGCCTGATAAGAACACGTTCACTTAGACATGGGCCTGATAAGAACACGTTCACTTAGACATGGGCCTGATAAGAACACGTTCACTTAGACATGGGCATGATAAGAACACGTTCACTTAGACATGGGCCTGATAAGAACACGTTCACTTAGACATGGGCATGATAAGAACACGTTCACTTAGACATGGGCCTGATAAGAACACGTTCACTTAGACATGGGCCTGATAAGAACATGTTCACTTAGACATGGGCCTGATAAGAACATGTTCACTTAGACATGGGCCTGATAAGAACACGTTCACTTAGACATGGGCCTGATAAGAACACGTTCACTTAGACATGGGCCTGATAAGAACACGTTCACTTAGACATGGGCCTGATAAGAACACGTTCACTTAGACATGGTCCTGATAAGAACACGTTCACTTAGACATGGTCCTGATAAGAACACGTTCACTTAGACATGGGCCTGATAAGAACACGTTCACTTAGACATGGTCCTGATAAGAACACGTTCACTTAGACATGGTCCTGATAAGAACACGTTCACTTAGACATGGTCCTGATAAGAACACGTTCACTTAGACATGGGCCTGATAAGAACACGTTCACTTAGACATGGTCCTGATAAGAACACGTTCACTTAGACATGGTCCTGATAAGAACACGTTCACTTAGACATGGTCCTGATAAGAACACGTTCACTTAGACATGGTCCTGATAAGAACACGTTCACTTAGACATGGTCCTGATAAGAACACGTTCACTTAGACATGGTCCTGATAAGAACACGTTCACTTAGACATGGGCATGATAAGAACACGTTCACTTAGACATGGGCCTGATAAGAACACGTTCACTTAGACATGGTCCTGATAAGAACACGTTCACTTAGACATGGTCCTGATAAGAACACGTTCACTTAGACATGGTCCTGATAAGAACACGTTCACTTAGACATGGTCCTGATAAGAACACGTTCACTTAGACATGGTCCTGATAAGAACACGTTCACTTAGACATGGGCATGATAAGAACACGTTCACTTAGACATGGGCCTGATAAGAACACGTTCACTTAGACATGGTCCTGATAAGAACACGTTCACTTAGACATGGGCCTGATAAGAACACGTTCACTTAGACATGGTCCTGATAAGAACACGTTCACTTAGACATGGTCCTGATAAGAACACGTTCACTTAGACATGGGCATGATAAGAACACGTTCACTTAGACATGGGCCTGATAAGAACACGTTCACTTAGACATGGTCCTGATAAGAACACGTTCACTTAGACATGGTCCTGATAAGAACACGTTCACTTAGACATGGGCCTGATAAGAACACGTTCACTTAGACATGGGCCTGATAAGAACACGTTCACTTAGACATGGGCCTGATAAGAACACGTTCACTTAGACATGGGCCTGATAAGAACACGTTCACTTAGACATGGTCCTGATAAGAACACGTTCACTTAGACATGGGCCTGATAAGAACACGTTCACTTAGACATGGGCCTGATAAGAACATGTTCACTTAGACATGGGCCTGATAAGAACACGTTCACTTAGACATGGGCCTGATAAGAACACGTTCACTTAGACATGGGCCTGATAAGAACACGTTCACTTAGACATGGGCCTGATAAGAACACGTTCACTTAGACATGGTCCTGATAAGAACACGTTCACTTAGACATGGTCCTGATAAGAACACGTTCACTTAGACATGGTCCTGATAAGAACACGTTCACTTAGACATGGTCCTGATAAGAACACGTTGTTCAAAAGGTATTAGGATTTTAATGTTCCAACCTATTCACGTCATGCATATGAGGCAGTCTCCTATTTAGTCATGTTAATTGAACGAAGGTGCCACCAGCCACCTGTGAATTCAACAGTATGTAAACTATCTCAATGGGACTGGATAAGTAATGATGAATAACATAATATGTAAACTATCTCAATGGGACTGGATAAGTAATGATGAATAACATCATATGTAAACTATCTCAATGGGACTGGATAAGTCATGATGAATACATAATATGTAAACTATCTCAATGGGACTGGATAAGTCATGATGAATAACATCATATGTAAACTATCTCAATGGGACTAGATAAGTCATGATGAATAACATAATATGTAAACTATCTCAATGGGACTGGATAAGTCATGGTGAATAACATAATATGTAAACTATCTCAATGGGACTGGATAAGTCATGATGAATAACATAATGTAAACTATCTCAATGGGACTAGATAAGTCATGATGAATAACATCATGTAAACTATCTCAATGGGACTGGATAAGTCATGATGAATAACATCATGTAAACTATCTCAATGGGACTAGATAAGTCATGATGAATAACATCATGTAAACTATCTCAATGGGACTAGATAAGTCATGATGAATAACATAATATGTAAACTATCTCAATGGGACTGGATAAGTCATGATGAATAACATCATGTAAACTATCTCAATGGGACTGGATAAGTCATGATGAATAACATCATGTAAACTATCTCAATGGGACTGGATAAGTCATGATGAATAACATCATGTAAACTATCTCAATGGGACTAGATAAGTCATGATGAATAACATCATGTAAACTATCTCAATGGGACTGGATAAGTCATGATGAATAACATCATGTAAACTATCTCAATGGGACTAGATAAGTCATGATGAATAACATCATGTAAACTATCTCAATGGGACTGGATAAGTCATGATGAATAACATCATGTAAACTATCTCAATGGGACTGGATAAGTCATGATGAATAACATAATATGTAAACTATCTCAATGGGACTGGATAAGTCATGGTGAATAACATAATATGTAAACTATCTCAATGGGACTGGATAAGTCATGATGGATAACATCATGTAAACTATCTCAATGGGACTGAATAAGTCATGATGGATAACATCATGTAAACTATCTCAATGGGACTGGATAAGTCATGATGAATAACATCATGTAAACTATCTCAATGGGACTGGATAAGTCATGATGAATATATAATATGTAAACTATCTCAATGGGACTGGATAAGTCATGATGAATAACATCATATGTAAACTATCTCAATGGGACTGGATAAGTCATGATGAATAACATCATGTAAACAATCTCAATGGGACTGGATAAGTCATGATGAATAACATAATATGTAAACTATCTCAATGGGACTGGATAAGTCATGATGAATAACATCATGTAAACTATCTCAATGGGACTGGATAAGTCATGATGAATAACATCATGTAAACTATCTCAATGGGACTGGATAAGTCATGATGAATAACATAATATGTAAACTATCTCAATGGGACTGGATAAGTCATGATGAATAACATAATATGTAAACTATCTCAATGGGACTGGATAAGTCATGATGAATAACATCATGTAAACTATCTCAATGGGACTGGATAAGTCATGATGAATAACATAATATGTAAACTATCTCAATGGGACTGGATAAGTCATGATGAATAACATCATGTAAACTATCTCAATGGGACTGGATAAGTCATGATGGATAACATCATGTAAACTATCTCAATGGGACTGGATAAGTCATGATGAATAACATCATGTAAACTATCTCAATGGGACTAGATAAGTCATGATGAATAACATCATGTAAACTATCTCAATGGAACTGGATAAGTCATGATGAATAACATCATGTAAACTATCTCAATGGGACTGGATAAGTCATGATGAATAACATAATATGTAAACTATCTCAATGGGACTGGATAAGTCATGATGAATAACATAATTTGTAAACTATCTCAATGGGACTGGATAAGTCATGATGAATAACATCATGTAAACTATCTCAATGGGACTGGATAAGTCATGATGAATAACAAAATATGTAAACTATCTCAATGGGACTGGATAAGTCATGATGAATAACATAATATGTAAACTATCTCAATGGGACTGGATAAGTCATGATGAATAACATCATGTAAACTATCTCAATGGGACTGGATAAGTCATGATGAATAACAAAATGCCCATGTTTAACACTTATGGGGAAAAAATTACTTGGGACCTCAGCCCTTCCACTGTCCTCATCCCTCTCCACTGTCCCCAGCCCTCCCCACTGTCCCCATCCATCCCCACTGTCCCCATCCATCCCTACTGTCCCCATCCATCCCCACTGTCCCCATCCATCCCTACTGTCCCCATCCATCCCCACTGTCCCCATCCATCCCTACTGTCCCCATCCATCCCTACTGTCCCCATCCCTCCCTACTGTCCCCATCCATCCCCACTGTCCCCATCCATCCCCACTGTCCCCATCCATCCCTACTGTCCCCATCCATCCCCACTGTCCCCATCCATCCCTACTGTCCCCATCCATCCCTACTGTCCCCATCCCTCCCTACTGTCCCCATCCATCCCCACTGTCCCCATCCCTCCCCACTGTCCCCATCCCTCCCCACTGTCCTCATCCATCCCCACTGTCCCCATCCCTCCCCACTGTCCCCATCCCTCTCCACTGTCCCCATCCATCCCTACTGTCCCCATCCCTCCCCACTGTCCCCATCCATCCCTACTGTCCCCATCCATCCCTACTGTCCCCATCCATCCCTACTCTCCCCAAACAATCACTTGGGACCTCAGCCCTCCCCACTGTCCCATCCATCCCCACTGTCCCCATCCCTCCCCACTTTCCCCATCCGTCCCCACTGTCCCCATCCCTACTGTACACATCCTTCCCACTTTCTCCATCCGTCACTTCTGTCCCCGTCCCTCCCCACTGTCCCCAGCCCTCCCCACTGTCCCCAGCCATCTCCACTGCCCCCCCTCCCCCCCCACTGTCCCATTCCTCCCCACTGTCCCCAGCCCTCCCCACTGTCCCCAGCCCTCCCCACTGTCCCCAGCCCTCCCCACTGTCCCAGCCCTCCCCACTGTGCCCAGCCCTCCCCACTGTCCCCAGCCGTCCCCACTGTCCCCAGCCCTCCCCACTGTGCCCAGCCCTCCCCACTGTCCCCAGCCCTCCCCACTGTCCCCAGCCCTCCCCACTGTCCCCAGCCCTCCCCACTGTCCCCAGCCCTCCCCACTGTCCCCAGCCCTCCCCACTGTCCCCAGCCCTCCCCACTGTGCCCAGCCCTCCCCACTGTGCCCAGCCCGCATTAAAACCCTGTCTTTATGACTCATAAGGTGTGTTTACCCAATTATTGACAAAAGATCTGATATGATTGGTCAAAAGACCAATTAGTGTAAAAATATCCGTAATTGGTCTGCCTGTGTAAAGACAGCCGTAGAGGCTCAGGGGGGAAAGGAGTGATACCCAGCTCATAGGAGCAACTCTATGCCCGTTTTGCCACTACATCAATCCAATATATTGGACCCTGGTGGCATACATTGTGATGATCCCGAGGGACCAACCTGCACCGATGCCACTCGTCTGGGCTCTAATGAGCTCCCATAGGTTATAGAATACAGAGTACAGTGAGCCTATCGGGGGGGGGGGGGGGGGGGGGGTATGTGTCTTATAATTAAGTATGGAGAAAGAGAATTGGAGTATCAAACACCTTCCTCAGTTTTGAAAGAGTTATTTTGTTTCTCCCTCCCTCCCTCCCTCCTCTCTCTATTATTCTCTCCTTCCTGCCATCTAATTTTATTTTACTCTCTCTGTGTGTGTGTGTCGGATAATCTTTCAACACATCAAGTTTTTTCTCTAAGTTCTGCCACCAACTCCAAACTATAGCAAAGTTCTGGAACCAACTCCAAACTATAGCAAAGTTCTGCCATCAACTCCAAGCTGTAGCAAAGTTCTGGCACCAACTCCAAACTGTAGCAAAGTTCTGGCACCAACTCCAAACTGTAGCAAAGTTCTGGCACCAACTCCAAACTGTAGCATGAAACACACCAGACTCTAATAAACTCCAGTACTATATATATAAACTATACTGTAAACAATACTATATATATAAACTATACTATATATAAACTATACTGTAAATAATACTATACATAAACTATACTATATAAATAAACAATACTATAAACTATACATAAACTACACTATATATATAACCTATACTATAAACTATACTATATATAAACTATACTGTAAACAATACTATATACAAACTATACTACATACAAACTATGCTATACACTATACTATATATGAACTATACTAGATATAAACTATACTGTAAACAACACTATATATAAACTATACTACACATAAACTATGCTATACACTATACTATATATAAACTATACATAAACTGTACTGAAAACAATACTGTATATAAACTATACTGTAAACAATACTATATATAAACTATACTATATATACATTATCATGATTTCCTCTGAGTCTACCTGTTGATCTTTGGGATATAGGTCATGATTCCCTCTGAGCCTACCTGTTGATCTTTGGGATGTGGGTCATGATTCCCTCTGAGTCTACCTGTTGATCTTTGGGATGTGAGAGGGAGGGATGTGCCAGAGAAAGAACAGAGTGAGAAAAAGGAGAAAAAGGAGAAATCAAACTGGGAGGGAGTAAGGGAGTGAATGAGGAGAAAAGAGAGAAGGATGGAGAGGTGGAGAGACAGAAGGAGGTAAAGAGATTGAGAGAGGTAGGCAGCATAAACCTATTGGTCTGGAGGACTCTGTAATGAATACCATAGAGCAGTGGTTCTCAATCCTGGTCCTGGGGACCCAAATGGGGGCACATTTTAGTTTTTGCACTAGCACTACACACCTGATTCAAATCATCAAAGCCTTTTGATGAGTTGATCATTTGAATCAGCTGTGTAGTGCTAGGGCAAAAATGTGCACCCGTTTGGGTCCCTGGGACCAGGATTGAGAAGCAGTGTCAAAGAGGGAGACAGATGATCTGGAGCCAGGCTGACTGGGTATGTACTGAGTCAAGGACAACACCAGAGGATTTATAGGACATGGTGTGAAGGGTCTAGTGTCCTGGATATCCTGACTGTCCCATTGGTCACACACACACACACACACACACACACACACACACACACACACACACACACACGCATGCACACACCCACACGCACGCACGCACGCACGCACACACACACACACACACACACACACACACACACACTTGGCTGTCCCATTGGTCACACACACTGGCCGGAGGCTCTCTCTATTACTCTGCTAGAGAAACCCAACACACCGTCCTCCATCTTCCAGTCCAATAGAACACAAACAACAACTAACACCAGGACAACGAGAGAGAGAGAGAGAGAGAGAGAGAGAGAGAGAGAGAGAGAGAGAGAGAGAGAGAGAGAGAGAGAGAGAGAGAGAGAGAGAGAGAGAGAGAGAGAGAGAGAGAGAGAGAGAGAGAGAGAGAGAGAGAGAGAGAGAGAAATGCAACTCCGAATATTAAAAAAGCATTTTGAGGCCTTTTCATTTGCTTTAAAAATGGTTATGTAATCAAATGTAAAACAATTCCACTTCCTCTTCGTCATTGATACACATTTTGGACAAGTGGATACAATAGAAGTTTCCATTTTGTAAATGAGTGTCATTATTTTCTCTCTTGTCATTCTATGATCCCACTGATTCAGATCATCCCTCCTTCCTGGCACACTGACTTTATAGCATGGCTGTGAAACAGCCTCCACGGCAGGAGGAAAAAAGCAGAATGGAGACAATTAAAGCGAAACCTGGAACGAGAGAGTGAAACAGAGAGCGAGAGGGAGACAGAGCAAGAGACAGAGAGCGAAAGAGAGACAGAGAGCGAAAGAGAGACAGAGAGCGAAAGAGAGACAGAGAGCGAGAGAGAGCGAAAGAGAGAGAGAGAGAGAGAGAGAGAGAGAGAGAGAGAGAGAGAGAGAGAGAGAGAGAGAGAGAGAGAGAGAGAGAGAGAGAGAGAGAGAGAGAGAGAGAGAGAGAGAGAGAGAGAGAGAGAGAACAAGTGAAAGAAGCAGCCTGGGGCCTTGTGTTAGCTCATGATCCTCTGAGATCAAAGCCTCACCACGACCCAGAGAAAAGTAGTCCCTTAGAACCTATGGGGCCAAGGACATCTCCATGGTTCCCTCTCTTCTTTGTATTAGTGTGTAGTGGTTCTGGGGGGGAACATGGCTACAGTATAACCTACTGTGTCAGAAGGCTCTGGAACGAATGTTGGTGCTGGTTCCTTAATTGGCACCCCCTACCTTTCACACATGCATGTGCAGGCACACACGCGCACACACACACACGCACACACGCACACACACACACACACTTCCCTTCAGGATAGGGGCTCCATGGGATGAAAGGTGCAGCTCCGAATCCCCCACGCCTCACCCTTCCCTCCCTCTCTCCAATTCCCCCTCCCTCCCTATCCCCCTCCTACCCTCCTCTGAGATGTCAGACATCAAAAAGAGGAGCGCTAGCTATCTTCACAGACATGGCTCGACGCAGGAAACCTGGCGCTTGGGGAGAGAGGGGAAGAGAGCGAGAACGACACGGATGTGAGGGTGGTGTGTTTTTTCATGTTCTCCCCACTGTGGCGCGCCCCTCGCCAGGCTGAGAGAAGGTTAGGCTGATTAGCTGCTATTTTAAAGAGGGGCCGAGGATGTGTGGGGAAGGGAGAGAGAGACAGGGATAGAGTGTGTGTGTGTGTGTGTGTGTGTGTGTGTGTGTGTGTGTGTGTGTGTGTGTGTGTGTGTGTGTGTGTGCGTGTGCGTGTGCGTGTGCGTGTGCGTGTGCGTGTGCGTGTGCGTGTGCGTGTGCGTGCGTGTGTGTGTGTGTGTGAGAGAGAGCGACAGAGAGAGAGAGAGCGAGACAGAGAGAGAGAGAGCGAGACAGAGAGAGTGAGAGAGAGACAGAGAGAGTGAGAGAGAGACAGAGAGAGACCGAGGGAGAGGAAGTGAGTGAGAAAGCGAAAGAAAGGAAGAGAATACTGTCCTCCACATCTGTGATTAAGACATTTCCTCTTCTCCTCTCTCCTCCTTTCTCCTCTCCCCTCTCCTCCTCTCGCCCGCTCCTCCTCTACTCATCTCTCCTCTCCTCCTCTCCTACTCTCCCCCGCTCCTCCTCTCTTCCTCTCTCCTCTCCCCCGCTCTTCCTCCCTTCTCCTCTCCTCGCTCCTCATCTCCCCTCTCCTCCTCTGATGAGCCTAAACCCCTCCTTCACAAAGCCCTCATTAAGGCTGAGGAACTCATTTCCCTGAACTTTGGATATGAGTGAGAACAAACAAATGGGAGATTTGGGAGATTTGTATCACATGTCACTTTTATGTTGCTTTTAGTCATTGTTTTCTGTCACTGTGAAGTGCATGGACTGGAGCGATATACTGTATTGTTAGTCCATGGTGGGAAGCAAAGATATACACTGAGGGGACAACACAGCATTGCCATGACACAGCGTTCACCTGGATCCACCTGGTCAGTCTATCATCACTTATTGATGTCACTTGTTAAATCCACTTCAATCAGTGTAGGTGAAGGCTTTAAGCCTTGAGACAATTGAGATATGGATTGTGTATGTGTACCATTCAGAGGGTGAATGGGCAAGACTTAGTGCCTTTGAGTGCCTTTGAAGGGGGTATGGTAGTAGGTGCCAGGTGCACCGGTTTAAATGTGTCAAGAACTGCAACGCTTCTGGGTTTCTCATGCTCAACAGTTTCCCGTGTGTATCAAGAATGGTCCACCACCCAATGACATCCAGCCAACTTGACACAACTGTGGAAAGCATTGGAGTCAACATGGGCCAGCATCCCCATGGAACGCTTTGACACCTAACAGAGTCCATGCCACGATGAATTGAGGCTGTTCTGAGGGCAAAAGGGGACACACAATTTTTTCCATCTACGTAACATTGCAAAAAATCAGAAACTTTCTGTCCAATAATGATGCAGAAAAATTAATCCATACTTTTGTTACTTCTAGGTTAGATTACTGCAATGCTCTACTTTCTGGCTACCCGGATAAAGCACTAAATAAACTTCAGTTAGTGCTAAATACGGCTGCTAGAATCCTGACTAGAACCAAAGAATTTGATCATATTACTCCAGTGCTAGCCTCCCTACACTGGCTTCCTGTTAAGGCTAGGGCTGGTTTCAAGGTTTTACTGCTAACCTACAAAGCATTACATGGGCTTGCTTCTACCTATCTTTCCGATTTGGTCCTGCCGTACATACCTCCACGTACGCTACGGTCACAAGACACAGGCCTCCTAATTGTCCCTAGAATTTCTAAGCAAACAGCTGGAGGCAGGGCTTTCTCCTATAGAGCTCCATTTTTATGGAATGGTCTGCCTACCCATGTGAGAGACGCAGACTCGGTCTCAACCTTTAAGTCTTTACTGAAGACTCATCTCTTCAGTAGGTCATATGATTGAGTGTAGTCTGGCCCAGGAGTGTGAAGGTGAACGGAAAGGCTCTGGAGCAAAGAACCGCCCTTGCTGTCTCTGCCTGGCCGGTTCCCCTCTCTCCACTGGGATTCTCTGCCTCTAACCTTATTACTGGGGCTGAGTCACTGGCTAACTGGTGCTCTTCCATGCCGTCCCTAGGAGGGGTGCGTCACTTGAGTGGGTTGAGTCACTGACGTGATCTTCCTGTCTGGGTTGGCGCCCCCCTTGGGTTGTGCCGTGGGGGAGATCTTTGTGGGCTATACTCGGCCTTGTCTCAGGATGTCTCAGGTTGAAGATATCCCTCAAGTGGTGTGGGGGCTGTGCTTTGGCAAAGTGGGTGGGTTTATATCCTGCCTGTTTGGCCCTGTCCGGGGGTATCATCGGATGGGGCCACAGTGTCTCCTGACCCCTCCTGTCTCAGCCTCCAGTATTTATGCTGCAGTAGTTTATGTGTCGGGTGGCTAGGGTCAGTCTGTTATATCTGGAGTACTTCTCCTGTCTTATCCGGTGTCCTGTGTGAATTTAAGTATGCTCTCTCCAATTCTCTCTTTCTCTCTCTCATTCTTTCTCTCTCTCGAAGGACCTGAGCCCTAGGACCATGCCTCAGGACTACCTGGCATGATGACTCCTTGCCGTCCCCAGTCCACCTGGCCGTGCTGCTGCTCCAGTTTCAACTGTTCTGCCTGCGGCTATGGAACCCTGACCTGTTCACCGGACGTGCTACCTGTCCCAGACCTGCTGTTTTCAACTCTCTAGAGACAGCAGAAGCGGTAGAGATACTCTTAATGATCTGCTATGAAAAGCCAACTGAAATTTACTCCTGAGGTGCTGACTTGTTGCACCCTCGACAACTACTGTGATTATTATTATTTGACCATGCTGGTCATTTATGAACATTTGAACATCTTGGCCATGTTCTGTTATAATCTCCACCCGGCACAGCCAGAAGAGGACTGGCCACCCCTCATAGCCTGGTTCCTCTCTAGGTTTCTTCCTAGGTTTTGGCCTTTGTAGGGAGTTTTTCCTAGCCACCGTGCTTCTACACCTGCATTGCTTGCTGTTTGGGGTTTTAGGCTGGGTTTCTGTACAGCACTTTGAGATATCAGCTAATGTAAGAAGGGCTACATAAATACATTTGATTTGATTTGGAAGGTGTTCCTAATGTTTTGTGCACTCAGTGTAGCTATAGATATCATATAGATATAGCACAGATATAGCATAGATACAGGTATAGTATATAAAATGCTCAAAAAAATAAAGGGAACACTTAAACAACACAATGTAACTCCAAGTCAATCACACTTCTGTGAAATCAAACTGTCCACTTAGGAAGCAACACTGATTGACAATAAATTTCACATAATGTTGTGCAAATGGAATAGACAAAAGGTGGAAATTATAGGCAATTAGCAAGACACCCCCCAAAACAGGAGTGATTCTGCAGGTGGTGACCACAGACCACTTCTCAGTTCCTATGCTTCCTGGCTGATGTTTTGGTCACTTTTGAATGCTGGCGGTGTTCTCACTCTAGTGGTAGCATGAGATGGAGTCTACAACCCACACAAGTGGCTCAGGTAGTGCAGTTCATCCAGGATGGCACATCAATGCGAACTGTGGCAAAAAGGTTTGCTGTGTCTGTCAGCGTAGTGTCCAGAGCATGCAGGCGCTACCAGGAGACAGGCCAGTACATCAGGAGACGTGGAGGAGGCCGTAGGAGGGCAACAACCCAGCAGCAGGACCGCTACCTCCGCCTTTGTGCAAGGAGGTGCACTGCCAGCGCCCTGCAAAATTACCTCCAGCAGGCCACAAATGTGCATGTGTCAGCATATGGTCTCACAAGGGGTCTGAGGATCTCATCTCGGTACCTAATGGCAGTCGGGCTACCTCTGGCGAGCACATGGAGGGCTGTGCGGCCCCACAAAGAAATGCCACCCCACACCATGACTGACCCATCGCCAAACCGGTCATGCTGGAGGATGTTGCAGGCAGCAGAACGTTCTCCACGGCGTCTCCAGACTCTGTCACGTCTGTCACATGTGCTCATGTGCTCAGTGTGAACCTGCTTTCATCTGTGAAGAGCACAGGGCGCCAGTGGCGAATTTGCCAATCTTGGTGTTCTCTGGCAAATGCCAAACGTCCTGCACGGTGTTGGGCTGTAAGCACAACCCCCACCTGTGGACGTCGGGCCCTCATACCACCCTCATGGAATCTGTTTCTGACCGTTTGAGCAGACACATGCACATTTGTGGCCTGCTGGAGGTCATTTTGCAGGGCGCTGGCAGTGCACCTCCTTGCACAAAGGCGGAGGTAGCGGTCCTGCTGCTGGGTTGTTGCCCTCCTACGGCCTCCTCCACGTCTCCTGATGTACTGGCCTGTCTCCTGGTAGCGTGTACTATTTAATTAAACTGCCAGTTGAGGACTTGTGAGGCGTCTGATTCTATAGATTTAGTTATCGTATAGATATAGGATGGATATAGATATAGAGTATATATAAAAATAGAACACATATAGGTAAGGTACAGATATCGAAATAGTATAGATATAGATAAAGATTAGATATAGATATAGTATTGATATAGTTATAGTATAGATATAGAATAGAATAGATGTAGAATAGATATAGTATAGATATAGTTATGGTATAGATATAGTTTTAGTACAGATATAGTTATAGTATAGATATAGTTATAGTATTGAAATAGATATGTAATAGATATAGTAATGATATAGTTATAGTGTAGATATAGATATAGAATATATACAGGTATATAATATATATATATATATATATATATATATAATCGATATAGATATAGCTTTAGTATAGATATGGAATAGATATAGTATCGATATAGATCTAATATAAATATAGATATAGATTAGATATAGTTATTGTATAGATATAGTTATAGTATAGATATAGCTTTAGTATAGATATAGATAAAGAATAGATATAGATACGGTATAGATATACAGTAGTTATAGTATAGATATAGATTAGATATAGATCTAATATAAATATAGATATAGATTAGATATAGTTATAGTATAACTATAGATATAGAATAGATATTATATCGAACAGATATAGTTATAGAATAGATATATAGTATAGATATAGCTTTATTATAGATATAAATAAAGAATAGATATAGACACAGTATAGATATAGTTATAGTATAGATATAGAATATATATATATAGATCTAATATAAATATAGATATAGAATAGATATAGTTATAGTATAGATATAGTGTCACGATCGTGTGGCGGATTGACGGACCAAAATGCAGCAGTTGGAAAATAAGCCATCTTCTTTTATTATAACACGAAGATGAACACGACACAAAAACACTTTAACAAAACAACAAAACGACCGTGAAGCTACAAACGTTGTGCACAAACATACAGGCTACTAACGTTCTTACATAGACAATTACCCACAACCAATGAGAGCCTATGGCTACCCTAAATAAGGCTCCCAATCAGAGACAACCGAAATCAGCTGTCTCTAATTGGGAACTCATTCAGGTAACCATAGACTCTCCTAGATAACTAACCACCATAGACAATGCTAAACATCTACACTCAACACAAAACCATATACTACACCCATTAACCCCTTTACCAAATAAACACCCAAAACAACAAAACATAAACATTCCCCATGTCACACCCTGACCTAACTAAAATAATAAAGAAAACAAAGAATAATAAGGCCAGGGCGTGACATATAGTTATAGTATAACTATAGATATAGAATATATAGATAGATATCGAACAGATATAGAATAGATATAGATATAGTGTAGATATAGCTTTAGTATAGAAATAGATAAAGATTAGATATAGATACAGTATAGATATAGTTATAGTATATATATAGAATATATATAGTTCTAATATAAATATAGATATATAATATATATAGTTATAGCATAGATATTGTTATAGTATAACTATGGACATAGAATATATGTATAGATTTCGAACAGATATAGTTATAGTATAGATATAGTTATAGTATAACTATAGATATAGAATATATAGATAGATATCAAACAGATATAGAATAGATATAGATATAGTATAGATATAGCTTTAGTATAGAAATAGATAAAGATTAGATATAGAAACAGTATAGATATAGTTATAGTATAGATATAGAATATATATAGTTCTAATATAAATATAGATATATAATATATATAGTTATAGCATAGATATAGTTATAGTATAACTATGGACATAGAATATATGTATAGATTTCGAATAGAATAGATATAGATATAGATTAGATATAGATGTATTATAGATATCATATAGATATAGTATAGATATAGTTATTGTTAAGATATAAAGAACAGGTATGGATATAGTATAGATATTATATAGATATGGTATAGATATAGTATTGTATAGTATAGAAGCATCATCAACCATAGATGATTGTGAAATCATTTTGATTAGAAACTATGAGATATTTTTCTTTTGTGGTAAATATTTAATTGAATTGCATTGTTGATTCTCCCCACAAACCCTGCCCAGAGGCAACGCGGCATTGAGTGGGTGTGTTTTGTGCGTAAGAGTTTCAGAGATCTACAGGACATCATATCAATATACTGAGGTACATCAATGCTATCCTCATACACCTACAATGTACTTGGTCCAAACATGAGGCCAAAAGCTTGAAGACAATATGTGTCCCAGAGCATGGTAATAGCATAACCAGAGTTGTCAGTTCGATCCCGCTGGGGCAGTTTACACACTCCACTATAGTGTAGGAGAGAAACCCTACACACTACACTATGAGGAGATATCCTGCCCAATAAACTCCACTACTCCACTCCACTACCTCACTCCCCTAATACACTCCACTACTCCATTCCACTACTACACTCCACTAGGCACTCCACTACTCCACTCCACTACCTCACTCCTCTAATACACTCCACTACTCCATTCCACTACTCCACTCCACTACTCCACTCCACTAGACACTACACTACACTAGACACTCCACTACTACACTCCACTAGACATTCCACTACTACACTACACTACTCCACTCCACTACTACACTACACTACACTAGACACTCCACTACTACACTCCCCTAGACACTCCACTAGACACTCCACTACTACACTACACTACTCCACTCCACTACACTAGACACTCCAATACTACACTCCACCAGACACTCCACTACTACATTACACCACTCCACTCCACTACTACACTACACTCCACTAGACACTCCACTACTACACTACACTACACCACTCCACTAGACACTCCACTACTACACTCCACTACTCCACTCCACTACCTCACTCCCCTAATACACTCCACTACTCCACTCCACTCCACTACTCCACTCAACTACCTCACTCCCCTAATACACTCCACTACTCCACTACACTACTCCACTACACTACACTCCACTACTCCACTACACTACTCCACTCCACTACTCCACTACACTACACTCCACTACTACACTCCACTACTCCACTACACAAGACACTCCACTACTCCACTCCACTACTCCACTACACTAGACACTCCACTACCTCACTCCCCTAATACACTCCACTACTCCACTCCACTCCACTACTCCACTCCACTACCTCACTCCCCTAATACACTCCACTACTCCACTCCACTACTCCACTACACTACACTCCACTACTCCACTCCACTACTCCACTACACTACTACACTACACTACACTCCACTACTCCACTCCACTACTCCACTACACTACACTCCACTACTACACTCCACTACTCCACTACACTAGACACTCCACTACTCCACTACACTAGACACTCCACTACTCCACTACACTAGACACTCCACTACTCCACTCCACTACTCCACTCCACTACCTCACTCCCCTAATACACTCCACTACTCCACTCCACTACTCCACTACACTAGACATTCCACTACTACACTACACTACTCCACTCCACTACTACACTCCACTACACTAGACACTCCAATACTACACTCCACCAGACACTCCACTACTACACTACACTACTCCACTCCACTACTACACTACACTCCACTAGACACTCCACTACTACACTAGACACTCCACTACTACACTCCACTAGACACTCCACTACTGCACTACACTACTCCACTCCACTAGACACTCCACTACTACACTCCACTACACTAGACACTCCAATACTACACTCCACCAGACACTCCACTACTACACTACACTACTCCACTCCACTACTACACTACACTCCACTAGACACTCCACTACTACACTAGACACTCCACTACTACACTCCACTAGACACTCCACTACTACACTCCACTACTCCACTCCACTACCTCACTCCCCTAATACACTCCACTACTCCACTCCACTCCACTACTCCACTCAACTACCTCACTCCCCTAATACACTCCACTACTCCACTACACTACTCCACTACACTACACTCCACTACTCCACTACACTACTCCACTCCACTACTCCACTACACTACACTCCACTACTACACTCCACTACTCCACTACACAAGACACTCCACTACTCCACTCCACTACTCCACTACACTAGACACTCCACTACCTCACTCCCCTAATACACTCCACTACTCCACTCCACTCCACTACTCCACTCCACTACCTCACTCCCCTAATACACTCCACTACTCCACTCCACTACTCCACTACACTACACTCCACTACTCCACTCCACTACTCCACTACACTACTCCACTACACTACACTCCACTACTCCACTCCACTACTCCACTACACTACACTCCACTACTACACTCCACTACTCCACTACACTAGACACTCCACTACTCCACTACACTAGACACTCCACTACTCCACTACACTAGACACTCCACTACTCCACTCCACTACTCCACTCCACTACCTCACTCCCCTAATACACTCCACTACTCCACTCCACTACTCCACTACACTAGACATTCCACTACTACACTACACTACTCCACTCCACTACTACACTCCACTACACTAGACACTCCAATACTACACTCCACCAGACACTCCACTACTACACTACACTACTCCACTCCACTACTACACTACACTCCACTAGACACTCCACTACTACACTAGACACTCCACTACTACACTCCACTAGACACTCCACTACTACACTACACTACTCCCCTCCACTAGACACTCCACTACTACACTCCACTACACTAGACACTCCAATACTACACTCCACCAGACACTCCACTACTACACTACACTACTCCACTCCACTACTACACTACACTCCACTAGACACTCCACTACTACACTAGACACTCCACTACTACACTCCACTAGACACTCCACTACTACACTACACTACTCCACTCCACTAGACACTCCACTACTACACTCCACTACTCCACTCCACTCCACTACTCCACTCCACTACCTCACTCCCCTAATACACTCCACTACTCCACTCCACTACTCCACTACACTACACTCCACTACTCCACTCCACTACTCCACTACACTACTCCACTACACTACACTCCACTACTACACTCCACTACTCCACTACACTAGACACTCCACTACTCCACTACACTAGACACTCCACTACTCCACTCCACTACCTCACTCCCCTAATACACTCCACTACTCCACTCCACTACTCCACTACACTAGACACTCCACTACACTACAATCCACTACTCCACTATACTAGACACTCCACTACTCCACTACACTAGACACTCCACTACTCCACTCCACTACTCCACTCCACTACCTCACTCCCCTAATACACTCCACTACTCCACTCCACTACTCCACTACACTAGACATTCCACTACTACACTACACTACTCCACTCCACTACTACACTCCACTACACTAGACACTCCAATACTACACTCCACCAGACACTCCACTACTACACTACACTACTCCACTCCACTACTACACTACACTCCACTAGACACTCCACTACTACACTAGACACTCCACTACTACACTCCACTAGACACTCCACTACTACACTACACTACTCCACTCCACTAGACACTCCACTACTACACTCCACTACACTAGACACTCCAATACTACACTCCACCAGACACTCCACTACTACACTACACTACTCCACTCCACTACTACACTACACTCCACTAGACACTCCACTACTACACTAGACACTCCACTACTACACTCCACTAGACACTCCACTACTACACTACACTACTCCACTCCACTAGACACTCCACTACTACACTCCACTACTCCACTCCACTCCACTACTCCACTCCACTACCTCACTCCCCTAATACACTCCACTACTCCACTCCACTACTCCACTACACTACACTCCACTACTCCACTACACTACACTCCACTACTACACTCCACTACTCCACTACACTAGACACTCCACTACTCCACTACACTAGACACTCCACTACTCCACTCCACTACCTCACTCCCCTAATACACTCCACTACTCCACTCCACTACTCCACTACACTAGACACTCCACTACACTACAATCCACTACTCCACTATACTAGACACTCCACTACTCCACTACACTAGACACTCCACTACTCCACTCCACTACCTCACTCCCCTAATACACTCCACTACTCCATTCCACTACTCCACTCCACTACTCCCCTCCACTACCTCACTCCCCTAATACACTCCACTACTCCATTCCACTACTCCACTCCACTACCTCACTCCCCTAATACACTCCATTACTCCATTCCACTACTCCACTCCACTACTCCCCTCCACTACTCCATTCCACTACTCCACTGCCCTAATAAACTCCACTACTGCACTCCACTACTCCACTCCACTAGACACTCCACTACACTACAATCCACTACTCCACTACACTAGACACTCCACTACTCCACTAAACTAGACACTCCACTACTCCACTCCACTACCTCACTCCCCTAATACACTCCACTACTCCATTCCACTACTCCACTCCACTACTCCCCTCCACTACCTCACTCCCCTAATACACTCCACTACTCCATTCCACTACTCAACTCCACTACCTCACTCCTCTAATACGCTCCACTACTCCACTCCACTACTCCACTCCACTACCTCACTCCCCTAATACACTCCACTACTCCACTCCACTACCTCACTCCTCTAATACACTCCACTACTCCACTCCACTACTCCACTACACTAGACACTCCACTACACTACAATCCACTACTCCACTACACTAGACACTCCAATACTCCACTACACTAGACACTCCACTACTCCACTCCACTACCTCACTCCCCTAATACACTCCACTACTCCATTCCACTACTCCCCTCCACTACTCCCCTCCACTACCTAACTCCCCTAATACACTCCACTACTCCCCTCCACTACCTCACTCCCCTAATACACTCCACTACTCCACTCCACTACTCCATTCCACTACTCCACTCCACTACTCCACTCCACTACCTCACTCTCCTAATACACTCCACTACTCCACTCCACTACTCCACTCCACTACTCCACTCCACTACTCCACTCCACTACCTCACTCCCCTAATACACTCCACTACTCCACTCCACTACTCCACTCCACTACCTCACTCCCCTAATACACTCCACTACTCCACTCCACTACCTCACTCCCCTAATACACTCCACTACTCCACTCCACTCCACTACTCCACTCCACTACCTCACTCCCCTAATACACTCCACTACTCCACTCCACTACTCCACTACACTACACTCCACTACTCCACTCCACTACTCCACTACACTACTCCACTACACTACACTCCACTACTCCACTCCACTACTCCACTACACTACACTCCACTACTACACTCCACTACTCCACTACACTAGACACTCCACTACTCCACTACACTAGACACTCCACTACTCCACTACACTAGACACTCCACTACTCCACTCCACTACTCCACTCCACTACCTCACTCCCCTAATACACTCCACTACTCCACTCCACTACTCCACTACACTAGACATTCCACTACTACACTACACTACTCCACTCCACTACTACACTCCACTACACTAGACACTCCAATACTACACTCCACCAGACACTCCACTACTACACTACACTACTCCACTCCACTACTACACTACACTCCACTAGACACTCCACTACTACACTAGACACTCCACTACTACACTCCACTAGACACTCCACTACTACACTACACTACTCCACTCCACTAGACACTCCACTACTACACTCCACTACACTAGACACTCCAATACTACACTCCACCAGACACTCCACTACTACACTACACTACTCCACTCCACTACTACACTACACTCCACTAGACACTCCACTACTACACTAGACACTCCACTACTACACTCCACTAGACACTCCACTACTACACTACACTACTCCACTCCACTAGACACTCCACTACTACACTCC
The DNA here is from genome assembly GCF_029448725.1 of Salvelinus fontinalis. Taxonomy (NCBI): domain Eukaryota; kingdom Metazoa; phylum Chordata; class Actinopteri; order Salmoniformes; family Salmonidae; genus Salvelinus; species Salvelinus fontinalis. The sequence continues at coordinate 61,419,111 of NC_074671.1, forward strand.
ACTACTCCACTCCACTCCACTACTCCACTCCACTACCTCACTCCCCTAATACACTCCACTACTCCACTCCACTACTCCACTACACTACACTCCACTACTCCAATCCACTACTCCACTACACTACTCCACTACACTACACTCCACTACTACACTCCACTACTCCACTACACTAGACACTCCACTACTCCACTACACTAGACACTCCACTACTCCACTCCACTACCTCACTCCCCTAATACACTCCACTACTCCACTCCACTACTCCACTACACTAGACACTCCACTACACTACAATCCACTACTCCACTATACTAGACACTCCACTACTCCACTACACTAGACACTCCACTACTCCACTCCACTACCTCACTCCCCTAATACACTCCACTACTCCATTCCACTACTCCACTCCACTACTCCCCTCCACTACCTCACTCCCCTAATACACTCCACTACTCCATTCCACTACTCCACTCCACTACCTCACTCCCCTAATACACTCCATTACTCCATTCCACTACTCCACTCCACTACTCCCCTCCACTACTCCATTCCACTACTCCACTGCCCTAATAAACTCCACTACTCCACTCCACTACTCCACTCCACTAGACACTCCACTACACTACAATCCACTACTCCACTACACTAGACACTCCACTACTCCATTCCACTACTCCACTCCACTACTCCCCTCCACTACCTCACTCCCCTAATACACTCCACTACTCCATTCCACTACTCAACTCCACTACCTCACTCCTCTAATACGCTCCACTACTCCACTCCACTACTCCACTCCACTACCTCACTCCCCTAATACACTCCACTACTCCACTCCACTACCTCACTCCCCTAATACACTCCACTACTCCACTCCACTACTCCACTACACTAGACACTCCACTACACTACAATCCACTACTCCACTACACTAGACACTCCAATACTCCACTACACTAGACACTCCACTACTCCACTCCACTACCTCACTCCCCTAATACACTCCACTACTCCATTCCACTACTCCCCTCCACTACTCCCCTCCACTACCTAACTCCCCTAATACACTCCACTACTCCCCTCCACTACCTCACTCCCCTAATACACTCCACTACTCCACTCCACTACTCCATTCCACTACTCCACTCCACTACTCCACTCCACTACCTCACTCTCCTAATACACTCCACTACTCCACTCCACTACTCCACTCCACTACTCCACTACACTACTCCACTCCACTACCTCACTCCCCTAATACACTCCACTACTCCACTCCACTACTCCACTCCACTACCTCACTCCCCTAATACACTCCACTACTCCACTCCACTACCTCACTCCCCTAATACACTCCACTACTCCACTCCACTCCACTACTCCACTCCACTACCTCACTCCCCTAATACACTCCACTACTCCACTCCACTACTCCACTACACTACACTCCAATACTCCACTCCACTACTCCACTACACTACTCCACTACACTACACTCCACTACTCCACTCCACTACTCCACTACACTACACTCCACTACTACACTCCACTACTCCACTACACTAGACACTCCACTACTCCAGTACACTAGACACTCCACTACTCCACTACACTAGACACTCCACTACTCCACTCCACTACTCCACTCCACTACCTCACTCCCCTAATACACTCCACTACTCCACTCCACTACTCCACTACACTAGACATTCCACTACTACACTACACTACTCCACTCCACTACTACACTCCACTACACTAGACACTCCAATACTACACTCCACCAGACACTCCACTACTACACTACACTACTCCACTCCACTACTACACTACACTCCACTAGACACTCCACTACTACACTAGACACTCCACTACTACACTCCACTAGACACTCCACTACTACACTACACTACTCCACTCCACTAGACACTCCACTACTACACTCCACTACACTAGACACTCCAATACTACACTCCACCAGACACTCCACTACTACACTACACTACTCCACTCCACTACTACACTACACTCCACTAGACACTCCACTACTACACTAGACACTCCACTACTACACTCCACTAGACACTCCACTACTACACTACACTACTCCACTCCACTAGACACTCCACTACTACACTCCACTACTCCACTCCACTCCACTACTCCACTCCACTACCTCACTCCCCTAATACGCTCCACTACTCCACTCCACTACTCCACTACACTACACTCCACTACTCCACTCCACTACTCCACTACACTACTCCACTACACTACACTCCACTACTACACTCCACTACTCCACTACACTAGACACTCCACTACTCCACTACACTAGACACTCCACTACTCCACTACCTCACTCCCCTAATACACTCCACTACTCCACTCCACTACTCCACTACACTAGACACTCCACTACACTACAATCCACTACTCCACTATACTAGACACTCCACTACTCCACTACACTAGACACTCCACTACTCCACTCCACTACCTCACTCCCCTAATACACTCCACTACTCCATTCCACTACTCCACTCCACTACTCCCCTCCACTACCTCACTCCCCTAATACACTCCACTACTCCATTCCACTACTCCACTCCACTACCTCACTCCCCTAATACACTCCATTACTCCATTCCACTACTCCACTCCACTACTCCCCTCCACTACTCCATTCCACTACTCCACTGCCCTAATAAACTCCACTACTCCACTCCACTACTCCACTCCACTACTCCACTCCACTAGACACTCCACTACACTACAATCCACTACTCCACTACACTAGACACTCCACTACTCCACTACACTAGACACTCCACTACTCCACTCCACTACCTCACTCCCCTAATACACTCCACTACTCCATTCCACTACTCCACTCCACTACTCCCCTCCACTACCTCACTCCCCTAATACACTCCACTACTCCATTCCACTACTCAACTCCACTACCTCACTCCTCTAATACACTCCACTACTCCACTCCACTACTCCACTCCACTACCTCACTCCCCTAATACACTCCACTACTCCACTCCACTACCTCACTCCCCTAATACACTCCACTACTCCACTACACTACTCCACTACACTAGACACTCCACTACACTACAATCCACTACTCCACTACACTAGACACTCCAATACTCCACTACACTAGACACTCCACTACTCCACTCCACTACCTCACTCCCCTAATACACTCCACTACTCCATTCCACTACTCCCCTTCACTACTCCCCTCCACTACCTCACTCCCCTAATACACTCCACTACTCCCCTCCACTACCTCACTCCCCTAATACACTCCACTACTCCACTCCACTACTCCATTCCACTACTCCACTCCACTACTCCACTCCACTACCTCACTCTCCTAATACACTCCACTACTCCACTCCACTACTCCACTCCACTACTCCACTCCACTACTCCACTCCACTACCTCACTCCCCTAATACACTCCACTACTCCACTCCACTACCTCACTCCCCTAATACACTCCACTACTCCACTCCACTACCTCACTCCCCTAATACACTCCACTACTCCACTCCACTACTCCATTCCACTACTCCACTCCACTACTCCACTCCACTACCTCACTCCCCTAATACACTCCACTACTCCACTCCACTACTCCACTCCACTACCTCACTCCCTAATACACTCCACTACTCCACTCCACTACTCCACTCCACTACCTCACTCCCCTAATACACTCCACTACTCCACTCCACTACTCCATTCCACTACTCCACTCCACTACTCCACTCCACTACCTCACTCCCCTAATACACTCCACTACTCCACTCCACTACCTCACTCCCCTAATACACTCCACTACTCCACTCCACTACTCCACTCCACTACCTCACTCCCCTAATACACTCCACTACTCCACTCCACTACTCCACTCCACTACCTCACTCCCCTAATACACTCCACTACTCCACTCCACTACTCCACTCCACTAGACACTCCACTCCACTACACTCCACTACTCCATTCCACTACTCCACTCCACTATCTCACTCCCCTAATACACTCCACTACTCCATTCCATTCCACTCCACTACTCCACTACACTAGACACTCCCCTAATACACTCCACTACTCCATTCCACTACTCCACTCCACTAGACACTCCACTACACTACACTCCACTACTCCACTACACTAGACACTCCACTACACTAGACACTCCACTACTCCACTCCACTAGACACTCCACTACTCCCCTACACTCCACTACTCCACTACACTAGACACTCCACTACTCCACTACACTAGACACTCCACTACGACACTACATACTCCACTAGACACTCCACTACTACACTAGACACTCCACTACTCCACTCCACTAGACACTCCACTACACTAGACACTCCACTACTCCACTACACTAGACACTCCACTTCTCCACTACACTAGACACTCCACTACTCCACTCCACTACTCCACTCCACTACACTAGAAACTCCACTACTCCACTCCACTACACTAGAAACTCCACTACTCCACTCCCCTAGACACTCCACTCCACTACACTAGAAACTCCACTACTCCACTCCCCTAGACACTCCACTCCACTACACTAGATACTCCACTACTCCACTCCACTACACTACACTCCACTACTACACTCCACTACTCCACTACACAAGACACTCCACTACTCCACTCCACTACTCCACTACACTAGACACTCCACTACCTCACTCCCCTAATACACTCCACTACTCCACTCCACTCCACTACTCCACTCCACTACCTCACTCCCCTAATACACTCCACTACTCCACTCCACTACTCCACTACACTACACTCCACTACTCCACTCCACTAGTCCACTACACTACTCCACTACACTACACTCCACTACTCCACTCCACTACTCCACTACACTACACTCCACTACTACACTCCACTACTCCACTACACTAGACACTCCACTACTCCACTACACTAGACACTCCACTACTCCACTACACTAGACACTCCACTACTCCACTCCACTACTCCACTCCACTACCTCACTCCCCTAATACACTCCACTACTCCACTACACTACTCCACTACACTAGACATTCCACTACTACACTACACTACTCCACTCCACTACTACACTCCACTACACTAGACACTCCAATACTACACTCCACCAGACACTCCACTACTACACTACACTACTCCACTCCACTACTACACTACACTCCACTAGACACTCCACTACTACACTAGACACTCCACTACTACACTCCACTAGACACTCCACTACTACACTACACTACTCCACTCCACTAGACACTCCACTACTACACTCCACTACACTAGACACTCCAATACTACACTCCACCAGACACTCCACTACTACACTACACTACTCCACTCCACTACTACACTACACTCCACTAGACACTCCACTACTACACTAGACACTCCACTACTACACTCCACTAGACACTCCACTACTACACTACACTACTCCACTCCACTAGACACTCCACTACTACACTCCACTACTCCACTCCACTCCACTACTCCACTCCACTACCTCACTCCCCTAATACACTCCACTACTCCACTCCACTACTCCACTACACTGCACTCCACTACTCCACTCCACTACTCCACTACACTACTCCACTACACTACACTCCACTACTACACTCCACTACTCCACTACACTAGACACTCCACTACTCCACTCCACTACCTCACTCCCCTAATACACTCCACTACTCCACTCCACTACTCCACTACACTAGACACTCCACTACACTACAATCCACTACTCCACTATACTAGACACTCCACTACTCCACTACACTAGACACTCCACTACTCCACTCCACTACCTCACTCCCCTAATACACTCCACTACTCCATTCCACTACTCCACTCCACTACTCCCCTCCACTACCTCACTCCCCTAATACACTCCACTACTCCATTCCACTACTCCACTCCACTACCTCACTCCCCTAATACACTCCATTACTCCATTCCACTACTCCACTCCACTACTCCCCTCCACTACTCCATTCCACTACTCCACTGCCCTAATAAACTCCACTACTCCACTACTCCACTCCACTAGACACTCCACTACACTACAATCCACTACTCCACTACACTAGACACTCCACTACTCCACTACACTAGACACTCCACTACTCCACTCCACTACCTCACTCCCCTAATACACTCCACTACTCCATTCCACTACTCCACTCCACTACTCCCCTCCACTACCTCACTCCCCCAATACACTCCACTACTCCATTCCACTACTCAACTCCACTACCTCACTCCTCTAATACACTCCACTACTCCACTCCACTACTCCACTCCACTACCTCACTCCCCTAATACACTCCACTACTCCACTCCACTACCTCACTCCCCTAATACACTCCACTACTCCACTCCACTACTCCACTACACTAGACACTCCACTACACTACAATCCACTACTCCACTACACTAGACACTCCAATACTCCACTACACTAGACACTCCACTACTCCACTCCACTACCTCACTCCCCTAATACACTCCACTACTCCATTCCACTACTCCCCTCCACTACTCCCCTCCACTACCTCACTCCCCTAATACACTCCACTACTCCCCTCCACTACCTCACTCCCCTAATACACTCCACTACTCCACTCCACTACTCCATTCCACTACTCCACTCCACTACTCCACTCCACTACCTCACTCCCCTAATACACTCCACTACTCCACTCCACTACTCCACTCCACTACCTCACTCCCCTAATACACTCCACTACTCCACTCCACTACTCCATTCCACTACTCCACTCCACTACTCCACTCCACTACCTCACTCCCCTAATACACTCCACTACTCCACTCCACTACCTCACTCCCCTAATACACTCCACTACTCCACTCCACTACTCCACTCCACTACCTCACTCCCCTAATACACTCCACTACTCCACTCCACTACTCCACTCCACTACCTCACTCCCCTAATACACTCCACTACTCCACTCCACTACTCCACTCCACTAGACACTCCACTCCACTACACTCCACTACTCCATTCCACTACTCCACTCCACTATCTCACTCCCCTAATACACTCCACTACTCCATTCCATTCCACTCCACTACTCCACTACACTAGACACTCCCCTAATACACTCCACTACTCCATTCCACTACTCCACTCCACTAGACACTCCACTACACTACACTCCACTACTCCACTACACTAGACACTCCACTACACTAGACACTCCACTACTCCACTCCACTAGACACTCCACTACTCCCCTACACTCCACTACTCCACTACAATAGACACTCCACTACTCCTCTACACTAGACACTCCACTACGACACTACATACTCCACTAGACACTCCACTACTACACTAGACACTCCACTACTCCACTCCACTAGACACTCCACTACACTAGACACTCCACTACTCCACTACACTAGACACTCCACTTCTCCACTACACTAGACACTCCACTACTCCACTCCACTACTCCACTCCACTACACTAGAAACTCCACTACTCCACTCCACTACACTAGAAACTCCACTACTCCACTCCCCTAGACACTCCACTCCACTACACTAGAAACTCCACTACTCCACTCCCCTAGACACTCCACTCCACTACACTAGATACTCCACTACTCCACTCCACTACACTACACTCCACTACTACACTCCACTACTCCACTACACAAGACACTCCACTACTCCACTCCACTACTCCACTACACTAGACACTCCACTACCTCACTCCCCTAATACACTCCACTACTCCACTCCACTCCACTACTCCACTCCACTACCTCACTCCCCTAATACACTCCACTACTCCACTCCACTACTCCACTACACTACACTCCACTACTCCACTCCACTACTCCACTACACTACTCCACTACACTACACTCCACTACTCCACTCCACTACTCCACTACACTACACTCCACTACTACACTCCACTACTCCACTACACTAGACACTCCACTACTCCACTACACTAGACATTCCACTACTACACTACACTACTCCACTCCACTACTACACTCCACTACACTAGACACTCCAATACTACACTCCACCAGACACTCCACTACTACACTACACTACTCCACTCCACTACTACACTACACTCCACTAGACACTCCACTACTACACTAGACACTCCACTACTACACTCCACTAGACACTCCACTACTACACTACACTACTCCACTCCACTAGACACTCCACTACTACACTCCACTACACTAGACACTCCAATACTACACTCCACCAGACACTCCACTACTACACTACACTACTCCACTCCACTACTACACTACACTCCACTAGACACTCCACTACTACACTAGACACTCCACTACTACACTCCACTAGACACTCCACTACTACACTACACCACTACACTCCACTAGACACTCCACTACTACACTCCACTACTCCACTCCACTCCACTACTCCACTCCACTACCTCACTCCCCTAATACACTCCACTACTCCACTCCACTACTCCACTACACTACACTCCACTACTCCACTCCACTACTCCACTACACTACTCCACTACACTACACTCCACTACTACACTCCACTACTCCACTACACTAGACACTCCACTACTCCACTACACTAGACACTCCACTACTCCACTCCACTACCTCACTCCCCTAATACACTCCACTACTCCACTCCACTACTCCACTACACTAGACACTCCACTACACTACAATGCACTACTCCACTATACTAGACACTCCACTACTCCACTACACTAGACACTCCACTACTCCACTCCACTACCTCACTCCCCTAATACACTCCACTACTCCATTCCACTACTCCACTCCACTACTCCCCTCCACTACCTCACTCCCCTAATACACTCCACTACTCCATTCCACTACTCCACTCCACTACCTCACTCCCCTAATACACTCCATTACTCCATTCCACTACTCCACTCCACTACTCCCCTCCACTACTCCATTCCACTACTCCACTGCCCTAATAAACTCCACTACTCCACTCCACTACTCCACTCCACTAGACACTCCACTACACTACAATCCACTACTCCACTACACTAGACACTCCACTACTCCACTACACTAGACACTCCACTACTCCACTCCACTACCTCACTCCCCTAATACACTCCACTACTCCATTCCACTACTCCACTCCACTACTCCCCTCCACTACCTCACTCCCCTAATACACTCCACTACTCCATTCCACTACTCAACTCCACTACCTCACTCCTCTAATACACTCCACTACTCCACTCCACTACTCCACTCCACTACCTCACTCCCCTAATACACTCCACTACTCCACTCCACTACCTCACTCCCCTAATACACTCCACTACTCCACTCCACTACTCCACTACACTAGACACTCCACTACACTACAATCCACTACTCCACTACACTAGACACTCCAATACTCCACTACACTAGACACTCCACTACTCCACTCCACTACCTCACTCCCCTAATACACTCCACTACTCCATTCCACTACTCCCCTCCACTACTCCCCTCCACTACCTCACTCCCCTAATACACTCCACTACTCCCCTCCACTACCTCACTCCCCTAATACACTCCACTACTCCACTCCACTACTCCATTCCACTACTCCACTCCACTACTCCACTCCACTACCTCACTCTCCTAATACACTCCACTACTCCACTCCACTACTCCACTCCACTACTCCACTCCACTACTCCACTCCACTACCTCACTCCCCTAATACACTCCACTACTCCACTCCACTACTCCACTCCACTACCTCACTCCCCTAATACACTCCACTACTCCACTCCACTACCTCACTCCCCTAATACACTCCACTACTCCACTACACTACTCCACTCCACTACACTCCACTACTCCACTACACTACTCCACTCCACTACTCCACTACACTACACTCCACTACTACACTCCACTACTCCACTACACAAGACACTCCACTACTCCACTCCACTACTCCACTCCACTAGACACTCCACTACCTCACTCCCCTAATACACTCCACTACTCCACTCCACTCCACTACTCCACTCCACTACCTCACTCCCCTAATACACTCCACTACTCCACTCCACTACTCCACTACACTACACTCCACTACTCCACTCCACTACTCCACTACACTACTCCACTACACTACACTCCACTACTGCACTCCACTACTCCACTACACTACACTCCACTACTACACTCCACTACTCCACTACACTAGACACTCCACTACTCCACTACACTAGACACTCCACTACTCCACTACACTAGACACTCCACTACTCCACTCCACTACTCCACTCCACTACCTCACTCCCCTAATACACTCCACTACTCCACTCCACTACTCCACTACACTAGACATTCCACTACTACACTACACTACTCCACTCCACTACTACACTCCACTACACTAGACACTCCAATACTACACTCCACCAGACACTCCACTACTACACTACACTACTCCACTCCACTACTACACTACACTCCACTAGACACTCCACTACTACACTAGACACTCCACTACTACACTCCACTAGACACTCCACTACTACACTACACTACTCCTCTCCACTAGACACTCCACTACTACACTCCACTACACTAGACACTCCAATACTACACTCCACCAGACACTCCACTACTACACTACACTACTCCACTCCACTACTACACTACACTCCACTAGACACTCCACTACTACACTAGACACTCCACTACTACACTCCACTAGACACTCCACTACTACACTACACTACTCCACTCCACTAGACACTCCACTACTACACTCCACTACTCCACTCCACTCCACTACTCCACTCCACTACCTCACTCCCCTAATACACTCCACTACTCCACTCCACTACTCCACTACACTACACTCCACTACTCCACTCCACTACTCCACTACACTACTCCACTACACTACACTCCACTACTACACTCCACTACTCCACTACACTAGACACTCCACTACTCCACTACACTAGACACTCCACTACTCCACTCCACTACCTCACTCCCCTAATACACTCCACTACTCCACTCCACTACTCCACAACACTAGACACTCCACTACACTACAATCCACTACTCCACTATACTAGACACTCCACTACTCCACTACACTAGACACTCCACTACTCCACTCCACTACCTCACTCCCCTAATACACTCCACTACTCCATTCCACTACTCCACTCCACTACTCCCCTCCACTACCTCACTCCCCTAATACACTCCACTACTCCATTCCACTACTCCACTCCACTACCTCACTCCCCTAATACACTCCATTACTCCATTCCACTACTCCACTCCACTACTCCCCTCCACTACTCCATTCCACTACTCCACTGCCCTAATAAACTCCACTACTCCACTCCACTACTCCACTCCACTAGACACTCCACTACACTACAATCCACTACTCCACTACACTAGACACTCCACTACTCCACTACACTAGACACTCCACTACTCCACTCCACTACCTCACTCCCCTAATACACTCCACTACTCCATTCCACTACTCCACTCCACTACTCCCCTCCACTACCTCACTCCCCTAATACACTCCACTACTCCATTCCACTACTCAACTCCAATACCTCACTCCTCTAATACACTCCACTACTCCACTCCACTACTCCACTCCACTACCTCACTCCCCTAATACACTCCACTACTCCACTCCACTACCTCACTCCCCTAATACACTCCACTACTCCACTCCACTACTCCACTACACTAGACACTCCACTACACTACAATCCACTACTCCACTACACTAGACACTCCAATACTCCACTACACTAGACACTCCACTACTCCACTCCACTACCTCACTCCCCTAATACACTCCACTACTCCATTCCACTACTCCCCTCCACTACTCCCCTCCACTACCTCACTCCCCTAATACACTCCACTACTCCCCTCCACTACCTCACTCCCCTAATACACTCCACTACTCCACTCCACTACTCCATTCCACTACTCCACTCCACTACTCCACTCCACTACCTCACTCTCCTAATACACTCCACTACTCCACTCCACTACTCCACTCCACTACTCCACTCCACTACTCCACTCCACTACCTCACTCCCCTAATACACTCCACTACTCCACTCCACTACTCCACTCCACTACCTCACTCCCCTAATACACTCCACTACTCCACTCCACTACCTCACTCTCCTAATACACTCCACTACTCCACTCCACTACTCCACTCCACTACTCCACTCCACTACTCCACTCCACTACCTCACTCCCCTAATATACTCCACTACTCCACTCCACTACTCCACTCCACTACCTCACTCCCCTAATACACTCCACTACTCCACTCCACTACCTCACTCCCCTAACACACTCCACTACTCCACTCCACTACTCCATTCCACTACTCCACTCCACTACTCCACTCCACTACCTCACTCCCCTAATACACTCCACTACTCCACTCCACTACTCCACTCCACTACCTCACTCCCCTAATACACTCCACTACTCCACTCCACTACTCCATTCCACTACTCCACTCCACTACTCCACTCCACTACCTCACTCCCCTAATACACTCCACTACTCCACTCCACTACTCCACTCCACTACCTCACTCCCCTAATACACTCCACTACTCCACTCCACTACTCCACTCCACTACCTCACTCCCCTAATACACTCCACTACTCCACTCCACTACTCCACTCCACTAGACACTCCACTCCACTACACTCCACTACTCCATTCCACTACTCCACTCCACTATCTCACTCCCCTAATACACTCCACTACTCCATTCCATTCCACTCCACTACTCCACTACACTAGACACTCCCCTAATACACTCCACTACTCCATTCCACTACTCCACTCCACTAGACACTCCACTACACTACACTCCACTACTCCACTACACTAGACACTCCACTACACTAGACACTCCACTACTCCACTCCACTAGACACTCCACTACTCCCCTACACTCCACTACTCCACTACACTAGACACTCCACTACTCCACTACACTAGACACTCCACTACGACACTACATACTCCACTAGACACTCCACTACTACACTAGACACTCCACTACTCCACTCCACTAGACACTCCACTACACTAGACACTCCACTACTCCACTACATTAGAAACTCCACTTCTCCACTACACTAGACACTCCACTACTCCACTCCACTACTCCACTCCACTACACTAGAAACTCCACTACTCCACTCCACTACACTAGAAACTCCACTACTCCACTCCCCTAGACACTCCACTCCACTACACTAGAAACTCCACTACTCCACTCCCCTAGACACTCCACTCCACTACACTAGATACTCCACTACTCCACTCCACTACACTAGAAACTCCACTACTCCACTCCCCTAGACACTCCACTCCACTACACTAGAAACTCCACTACTCCACTCCACTAGACACTCCACTACTCCACTCCACTACACTACTCACTCCACTACTACACTAGACACTCCACTACTCCACTCCACTACTCCACTACACTCCACTCCACTACACTACTCCACTCCACTACTCCACTAGACACTACACTACTACACTAGACACTCCACTACTCCACTCCACTACTCCACTACACTACTCCAATACACTACTACACTAGACACTCCACTACTCCACTCCACTACTCCACTACACTACTCCACTCCACTACTCCACTCCACTACACTAGACACTCCACTACACTAGACACTCCACTACACCAGACACTCCACTACACTAGACACTCCACTCCACTACTCCACTCCCCTAGACACTCCACTCCACTACACTACAAACTCCACTAAACTACTCCACTACACTAGACACTCCACTACACTACACTAGACACTCCACTACTCCACTCCACTACACTACTCCACTCCACTCGACACTCCACTACTCCACTCCACTACTCCACTCCACTACTCCACTCCACTACACTAGACACTCCACTCCACTACTCCACTCCCCTAGACACTCCACTCCACTACACTACAAACTCCACTACTCCACTCCACTACACTAGACACTCCACTACACTACACTAGACACTCCACTACTCCACTCCACTACACTACTCCACTCCACTCGACACTCCACTACTCCACTCCACTACTCCACTCCACTACTCCACTCCACTACACTAGACACTCCACTACACTACTCCACTACACTAGACACTCCACTACACTACTCCACTACACTAGACACTCCACTCCACTCCAGTACACTAGACACTCCACTACACTACTCCACTACACTAGACACTCCACTCCACTCCACTACTCCACTACACTAGACACTCCACTACGACACTACACTAGACACTCCACTATTACACTACACAGTCCACTCCTCTAATCCACTCCACTCCTTTACTCCACTCCACTCCACTACTCCACTCCACTCCACTACTCCACTCCATTCCACTACACTACTACACTACAATCAACTACTACACTACACTAGACACTACACTACTACACTCCACCACTACTCCACTCCCCTAGACACTCTACTACTACACTCCACTAGACACTCCACTACTACACTCACCTAGACACTCCACTACTACACTCCACTAGACACTCCACTACTACACTCCACTAGACACTCCACTACTACACTCCACTAGACACTCCACTACTACACTCCACTAGACACTCCACTACTACACTCCACTAGACACTCCACTACTACACTCCCCTAGACACTCTACTACTACACTCCACTAGACACTCCACTACTACACTCCACTAGACACTCCACTAGACACTCAACTACTACACTCCACTAGACACTCCACTAGACACTCCACTAGACACTCCACTAGACACTCCACTACTACACTCCACTAGACACTCCACTAGACACTCCACTACTACACTCCACTAGACACTCCACTACTACACTCCACTAGACACTCCACTACTACACTCCACTAGACACTCCACTACTACACTCCCCTAGACACTCCACTACTACACTCCACTAGACACTCCACTAGACACTCAACTACTACACTCCACTAGACACTCCACTAGACACTCCACTAGACACTCCACTAGACACTCCACTACTACACTCCACTAGACACTCCACTAGACACTCCACTAGACACTCCACTACTACACTCCACTAGACACTCCACTACTACACTCCACTAGACACTCCACTACTACACTCCACTAGACACTCCACTAGACACTCAACTACTACACTCCACTAGACACTCCACTAGACACTCCACTAGACACTCCACTAGACACTCCACTACTACACTCCACTAGACACTCCACTAGACACTCAACTACTACACTCCACTACGACACTCCACTAGACACTCCACTAGACACTCCATTACTACACTCCACTAGACACTCCACTACTACACTCCACTAGACACTCCACTACTCCACTACGACACTCCACTAGACACTCCACTCCACTACTACACTCCACTACTCCACTCCACTAGACACTCCACTCCACTACTCCACTAGACACTCAACTAGACACTCCACTCCACTACTACACTCCACTACTCCACTCCACTAGACACTCCACTACTCCACTCCACTAGACACTCCACTACGACACTCCACTAGACACTCCACTCCACTACTACACTCCACTACTCCACTCCACTAGACACTCCACTAGACACTCCATTACTACACTCCACTAGACACTCCACTACTACACTCCACTAGACACTCCACTACTACACTCCACTAGACACTCCACTACTACACTCCACTAGACACTCCACTACTACACTCCCCTAGACACTCCACTACTACACTCCCCTAGACACTCCACTACTACACTCCACTAGACACTCCACTAGACACTCCACTACTACACTCCCCTAGACACTCCACTACTACACTCCACTAGACACTCCACTACTACACTCCACTAGACACTCCACTAGACACTCCATTACTACACTCCACTAGACACTCCACTACTACACTCCACTAGACACTCCACTACGACACTCCACTAGACACTCCATTACTACACTCCACTAGACACTCCATTACTACACTCCACTAGACACTCCACTACTACACTCCACTAGACACTCCACTACGACACTCCACTAGACACTCCACTCCACTACTACACTCCACTACTCCACTCCACTAGACACTCCACTCCACTACTCCACTAGACACTCAACTAGACACTCCACTCCACTACTACACTCCACTACTCCACTCCACTAGACACTCCACTACTCCACTCCACTAGACACTCCACTACGACACTCCACTAGACACTCCACTCCACTACTACACTCCACTACTCCACTCTACTAGACACTCCACTACTACACTCCACTACGACACTCTACTAGACACTCCACTAGACACTCCACTAGACACTCCACTAGACACTCCATTACTACACTCCACTAGACACTCCACTACGACACTCCATTACTACACTCCACTAGACACTCCACTACGACACTCCATTACTACACTCCACTAGACACTCCATTACTACACTCCACTAGACACTCCACTACGACACTCCACTAGACACTCCACTAGACACTCCATTACTACACTCCACTAGGCACTACACTCCACTACTACACTCCACTACTCCACTCCACTAGACACTCCACTCCACTACTCCACTCCACTACTACACTCCACTAGACACTCCACTCCACTACTACACTCCACTACTCCACTCCACTAGACACTCCACTCCACTACTCCACTCCACTACTCCACTCCACTACACTAGACACTCCACTCCACTACTCCACTCCCCTAGACACTCCACTCCACTACACTACAAACTCCACTACTCCACTCCACTACACTAGACACTCCACTACACTACACTAGACACTCCACTACTCCACTCCACTACACTACTCCACTCCACTCGACACTCCACTACTCCACTCCACTACTCCACTCCACTACTCCACTCCACTACACTAGACACTCCACTACACTACTCCACTACACTAGACACTCCACTACACTACTCCACTACACTAGACACTCCACTCCACTCCAGTACACTAGACACTCCACTACACTACTCCACTACACTAGACACTCCACTCCACTCCACTACTCCACTACACTAGACACTCCACTACGACACTACACTAGACACTCCACTATTACACTACACAGTCCACTCCTCTACTCCACTCCACTCCTTTAATCCACTCCACTCCACTACTCCACTCCACTCCACTACTCCACTCCATTCCACTACACTACTACACTACAATCAACTACTACACTACACTAGACACTACACTACTACACTCCACCACTACTCCACTCCCCTAGACACTCTACTACTACACTCCACTAGACACTCCACTACTACACTCCACTAGACACTCCACTACTACACTCCACTAGACACTCCACTACTACACTCCACTAGACACTCCACTACTACACTCCACTAGACACTCCACTACTACACTCCACTAGACACTCCACTACTACACTCCACTAGACACTCCACTACTACACTCCCCTAGACACTCTACTACTACACTCCACTAGACACTCCACTACTACACTCCACTAGACACTCCACTAGACACTCAACTACTACACTCCACTAGACACTCCACTAGACACTCCACTAGACACTCCACTAGACACTCCACTACTACACTCCACTAGACACTCCACTAGACACTCAACTACTACACTCCACTACGACACTCCACTAGACACTCCACTAGACACTCCATTACTACACTCCACTAGACACTCCACTACTACACTCCACTAGACACTCCACTACTCCACTACGACACTCCACTAGACACTCCACTCCACTACTACACTCCACTACTCCACTCCACTAGACACTCCACTCCACTACTCCACTAGACACTCAACTAGACACTCCACTCCACTACTACACTCCACTACTCCACTCCACTAGACACTCCACTACTCCACTCCACTAGACACTCCACTACGACACTCCACTAGACACTCCACTCCACTACTACACTCCACTACTCCACTCCACTAGACACTCCACTAGACACTCCATTACTACACTCCACTAGACACTCCACTACTACACTCCACTAGACACTCCACTACTACACTCCACTAGACACTCCACTACTACACTCCACTAGACACTCCACTACTACACTCCCCTAGACACTCCACTACTACACTCCCCTAGACACTCCACTACTACACTCCACTAGACACTCCACTAGACACTCCACTACTACACTCCCCTAGACACTCCACTACTACACTCCACTAGACACTCCACTACTACACTCCACTAGACACTCCACTAGACACTCCATTACTACACTCCACTAGACACTCCACTACTACACTCCACTAGACACTCCACTACGACACTCCACTAGACACTCCATTACTACACTCCACTAGACACTCCATTACTACACTCCACTAGACACTCCACTACTACACTCCACTAGACACTCCACTACGACACTCCACTAGACACTCCACTCCACTACTACACTCCACTACTCCACTCCACTAGACACTCCACTCCACTACTCCACTAGACACTCAACTAGACACTCCACTCCACTACTACACTCCACTACTCCACTCCACTAGACACTCCACTACTCCACTCCACTAGACACTCCACTACGACACTCCACTAGACACTCCACTCCACTACTACACTCCACTACTCCACTCCACTAGACACTCCACTACTACACTCCACTACGACACTCTACTAGACACTCCACTAGACACTCCACTAGACACTCCACTAGACACTCCATTACTACACTCCACTAGACACTCCACTACGACACTCCATTACTACACTCCACTAGACACTCCACTACGACACTCCATTGCTACACTCCACTAGACACTCCATTACTACACTCCACTAGACACTCCACTACGACACTCCACTAGACACTCCACTAGACACTCCATTACTACACTCCACTAGACACTCCACTCCACTACTACACTCCACTACTCCACTCCACTAGACACTCCACTCCACTACTCCACTCCACTACTCCACTCCACTAGACACTCCACTCCGCTACTCCACTCCACTACTACACTCCACTACGACACTCCACTAGACACTCTACTACTCCACTACTCCACTCCACTACTACACTACTCCACTCCATTACTACACTACACTAGACATACCACTACTACACTCCACTACTACACTCTACTACTCAACTCTCCACTCCATTACTACACTACACTAGACATACCACTACTACACTCCACTACTACACTCTACTACTCAACTCTCCACTCCACTACTACACTCCACCACTACACTCCACTAGACACTCTACTACTCACCTCCACTAGAGACTCCACTACTATGCTCTTCTCCTACACTACTCCACTCCACTACTATGCTCCATTAGACACTCTACTACGCAACTCTCCACTCCACTCCACTACTACACTCCACCAATACACTACACTACACTACTCCACTCCACTACTACACTACACTACTCCACTCCATTATTACACTACTACACTCCATTACTACACTCCACTAGACACTCCACTACACACTACACTACTCCACTCCACTACTATGCTCCATTAGACACTACACTACTCCACTACTACACTCCACTGCTTCGCTCTACTATTACACTCCACTACACTTAGACACTCCACTACTACACTACTCCACTACTCCAACTACACTCCACTACTCCACTCCTACACTCTACTACTACACTCCACTACTTCACTCTACTATTACAATCCACTACACCACTCCTCCACTACACTTAGACACTCCATTACTACACTCTACTACTACACTCCACTACACCACTCCACTAACAAACAAAGAAACCCAGACAGGGAAAATCTCTGGTTTGTCATTGTCCCTTCATCTCTGGAGGATGAAAAGAGAAGCACCATTATGTTTGTTGCTGTCCGGGGCTTTTCAAGTAACAAAATGAAAGAGCGGTAGATTGGCATCTCACAAAAGTGCTTTTTGAGACTTGTTTCAAGAGCAGGAAGACGGCTTTCCTTACAAATGTGGCACTTGACAGTGATGGAGGTTCTGTTTGATTTACTAACAGACAGCACATACACCCGAATGCACAGGAGCACACACATACAAACACACACACAAAACAACAAACACACACATTCTGCTGGGAGTGTCTTCAAAGAGTAGCAGCCTGTCTGACAGCATCATTAGTGATTGTTCTCTCTCACACTGTCTATCTCTCTCCCCATCCCCGCCCCTCCTCTCTCGTTCTGTCTCTCTTTCAGCATGAGTTAGCAGTGAGCCAGGTGGAGGGGGGTGTAGAGACATCAACACACAGACAGACACCACAGACACTACAGACCAGTGGTTTCTTCTATCAAACACTTCATGCATGTAACATGTAACAGTACAAAGGTAGTCGGTGTTCCAAATAGCACCCTTTTTGGTCAAAATAAGTGCACTATATAGGAAATAGGGTGCCATTTGGGATTGAGCCGTACAGTACACATGACACATAGATCCATGCTCAAATTGAGGGGAATGTGACCCCTTAAGTTGTATTGTAGGATAAAATACAATGTAGATTTTTTTTTTTACAGCAAATGAATGCAAAGATATCAAAGTGTCCCATCAAAAAATAGATTTAGGATAGATTTCCTACTTAAATGATGTGGTTTGAATGCATGTTTGGGTGGCTATATGGTGTTCCTCTGAAGGTGTGAATGTGGCAGCACCAGACGCAACACCTCCAACGCCTTGCTCTGACGCCGTGTTGAGATCTGTGTTAGAGCCTGACAGGCTGCTGCTGGAGAGATATCTACTACTCCCTATTTCAGATTCAATTACTTCAGCCTGTGTGTGTGCATGTGTGTGTGTTTGTGTGGGTGGGTGGGTGGGTGGGTGGGTGGGTGGGTGGGTGGGTGGGTGGGTGGGTGCGTGCGTGCGTGCGTGCGTGCGTGCGTGTGTGTGCAACGGTGCATGTTGTGTGTGTGTGCAAGGGTGTATGTTGTGTGTTTGAGACAGAAAAAATGAGACAGAGGATGAGAGAAATAGAGAGAAACACAGACAGAGAGAGACAGAGAGAGACAGACAGACAGACAGACAGACAGACAGACAGACAGACAGACAGACAGACAGACAGACAGACAGACAGACAGAGATGGAAGGTAATCAGGGAGGTGATGGAGTCCAGGTGAGTGATGACACACAGGTGCGTGTAACGATGGTGACAGGTGTGCGCCATAATGAGCAGCCTGGTGAACTAGAGGCCGGAAAGGGAGCACACGTGACAGTACCCCCTCCCCGACGAGCGGCTCCTACCGCAGGACGGCGAACAAAACTACGATCACAGGGATCAGGAGTGGACCGGTCACCTCTGCTGAGGCGCAGGAAACCTGTCAATCCGGCTGAGATGCAGGAGCATGGCGACCTAGAGCACCAGAGAGAGAGAGCATACGTGACGGTACCCCCTCCCCGGCGCGTTTGGCTCCACCTGCAGGACACCACCCAAAGGGACAATCCCGGGGATCAGGAGCAGACCGGTCACCCCTGCTGATGCGCGGGAACCTGTCGCCGGTTGGGGCACGGGAGCCTGGCGATCCGGCTGAGGCATGAAAACCCGACAAGCCAGCTGAAGCAAGGGAGCCTGGTGATCCGGCTGAGGCATGAGAGCCTGTAGTGGCTCCCGGACCCACGTCATTCCCACTGACACAAAAAACTAAAAAACACTCCCTGATGCTTCCCTTAGGTGAGGCGTTATTCTGTAACGATGTACGCTGAGAGTCGGGGAAGAAGTTCAGGGAATGAGTGTTTTAATAAATAAATACAACTAAATACAAAACAAGAAACACAAACAATTACATTTACATTTACATTTAAGTCATTTAGCAGACGCTCTTATCCAGAGCGACTTACAAATTGGTGCATTCACCTTATGATATCCAGTGGAACAACCACTTTACAATAGTGCATCTAAATCTTTTAAGGGGGGGGGGGGGGTTAGAAGGATTACTTTATCCTATCCTAGGTATTCCTTAAAGAGGTGGGGTTTCAGGTGTCTCCGGAAGGTGGTGATTGACTCCGCTGACCTGGCGTCGTGAGGGAGTTTGTTCCACCATTGGGGTGCCAGAGCAGCGAACAGTTTTGACTGGGCAATGCACAGACATGACACTGGAACAGAAACAATAACGCCTGGGGAAGGAACCAAAGGGAGTGACATATACAGGGAAGGTAATCAGGGAGGTGATGGAGTCCATGTGAGTCTGATGACACGCAGGTGTTTGTAACGATGGTGACAGGTGTGCGCCATAATGAGCAGCCTGGTGACCTAGAGGCCAGAGAGGGAGCACAAGTGACAATTTGACATTTGCTCAGTACATTGTTTTCGCTGAAGAAATGTACAAGTCTGCTGTTAATTATAATGCAGAGGATTTTTCCAAGGTTTCTGTTGATGCATATCCCACGGTAGTTATTGGGGTCAAATTTGTCTCCACTTTTGTGAAATGGGAGGGGAGGGGATCAGTCCTTGGTTCCAAATATTGGGGAAGATGCCAGAGCTGAGGATGATGTTAAAGAGTTTAAGTTTAGCTAATTGGAATTTGTGGTCTTTATATTTTATCATTTAATTTAACCCTACAGGCCTTTTTGGGTTGGAGGGTTTGTATTTTGTCCTGTATTTCATTCAATGTAATTGGAGAATCTGTCACGTTCCTGACCTGTTTCCCCTTTCCCCTCAGACGAGGAGGAGAACAATCGTTACAGAATCCAGTGGGTTCTGGTAGTCTTTAATTAATAGTTGAATCTAAGATTTGTATTTGATCATGTATATGTTTTTGCTGTTTGTTCTTTGTTATAGAGCCAAAAAGATTGGAGAAGTGGTTTACCCATACATCTCCATATTGGATAGGAAACTTCGCGTTGTTGTTTGTTCAGAGTTTAACAGTTTTCCCAGAAGTGGTTAGATTCTATGGATTCTTCAATTACATTGAGCTGATTTCTGACGTGCTGTGCCTTCTTTTTCCGTAGTGTATTTCTGTATTGTTTTAGTGATTCACCATAGTGAAGTCGTAGGCTCAGGTTTTCTGGGTCTCTATGTTTTTGGTTGATCGGTTTCTCAATGTCTTTCTTAGGTTTTTGCATTCTTCATCAAACCATTTGTCATTGTTGTTCATTTTCTTAGGTTGTCTGCTTGATTTGATAGGAAAGCTGAGAGGTCAAATATACTGTTTAGGTTTTTCACTGCCAAGTTTACACCTTCACTATTGCAGTGAAACATTTTGTCCAGGGATTTAATTTGTTGTTGCCCAATAGTTTTTTGGTGGATTTCTACACTACATTCCTTCCATCTATAGCATTTCTTAATATTATTCCATTCCTTTGGCGTTAATGCTTCATGATTGAGCATAGCTCTGTTCAAGTAGTGTGATTTTGCTGTGATCTGATAGGGGTCAGTGGACTGACTGTGAACGCTCTAAGAGACTCTGGGTTGAGGTCAGTGATAAAGTAGTCTACAGTACTACTGCCAAGACATGAGCTATACAGTAGGTGCACCTACCCTAGGAGTCCCCTCGAAGCCTACCATTGACTATGTACATACCCAGTGTCTGACAGAGCTGCAGGAGTTGTAACCCGTTTTTGTTGCTTATGTTGTCATAGTTGTGTCTAGGGGGGCATACGGGTAGGGAATGCTGTCACCTCCAGGTAGGTGTTTGTGCCCCTGTGTGTTGAGGGTGTCGGGTTCTTGTCCAGTTCTGGCATTTAGGTCGCCACAGACTAGTAAATGTCCCTGGGCCTGGAAATTGTTGATCTCCCCCTCTAGGACGGAGAAGCTGTCATCGTTAATAAAGTATGGGGATTCTAGTGGGAGGATATAGGTGGCACACAAGGACATTTTTCTCTGTTGAGATCATTTCCTTATTCATTTCTAGCCAGATGTAAAATGTTCCTGTTTTTTGACAAATTTAATAGAGTGAGTTAGGTCTGCTCTATACCAAATTAGCATACCCCCTGACAGAGAGCTGGGACTACCAGCAACCTGTAACCTCTGTAACCTAGAGGGCAACCAATAGGTCCGTCTCCTAGGTCTGTCTCCTTTATACCACCCACCTGGTAGTGTGGTGGATGGGACTACCAGCTCTCTGTAACCTAGAGGGCAACCAGTAGGTCCGTCTCCTTTATACCACCCACCTGGTAGTGTGGTGGATGGGACTACCAGCTCTCTGTAACCTAGAGGGCAACCAATAGGTCCGCCTCCTTTATACCACCCACCTGGTAGTGTGGTGGATGGGACTACCAGCTCTCTGTAACCTAGAGGGCAACCAGTAGGTCCGTCTCCTTTATACCACCCACCTGGTAGTGTGGTGGATGGGACTACCAGCTCTCTAACCTAGAGGGCAACCAGTAGGTCCGTCTCCTTTATACCACCCACCTGGTAGTGTGGTGGATGGGACTACCAGCTCTCTGTAACCTAGAGGGCAACCAGTAGGTCCGTCTCCTTTATACCACCCACCTGGTAGTGTGGTGGATGGGACTACCAGCTCTCTGTAACCTAGAGGGCCACCAGTAGGTCCGTCTCCTTTATACCACCCACCTGGTAGTGTGGTGGATGGGACTACCAGGTCTCTGTAACCTAGAGGGCCACCAGTAGGTCCGTCTCCTCTATACCACCCACCTGGTAGTGTGGTGGATGGGACTACCGGCTTTCTGTAACCTGGAGGGCAACCAGAGGGCTGTAACCTAGAGGGCACCCAGTAGGTCCGTCTCCTTTATACCACCCACCTGGTAGTGTGGTGGATGGGACTACCAGCTCTCTGTAACATAGAGGGCAACCAGTAAGTCTGTCTCCTTTATACCAGGTTTCTTAGGATGTATGATAACAATATCTGTATTTCCAATTTCTTTGATGAAGTCTGGGTTCCTGCTCTTTAGGCAACGGCAGATGACCTCAGACCTTGTATATTCCAGGATGAGATAGTAAAAGCTTTGTGTTCCATAGTGTCTAGTGTTGTTTTTGTGTGGTTTAGGCCTGGACCATCACAGTAGGTGTGAGCAGAGCATGTCGAGCCTCTGATACATACCGCATAGGTCGCAGGATGGGGCTTGGAAAGGCGTAATAGTGGGGGTTGGGCCTGTTGCTCTGCTCGCTGCCTGGGCATACCTCATAGGTCGCAGGATGGGGCTTGGAAAGGCATAATAGTGGGGGTTGGGCCTGTTGCTCTGCTCGCTGCCTGGGCATACCTCATAGGTCGCAGGATGGGGCTTGGAAATGCGTAATAGTGGGGGTTGGGGCTGTTGCTATGCTCGCTGCCTGGGCATACCTCATAGGTCGCAGGATGGGGCTTGGAAAGGCGTAATAGTGGGGGTTGGGCCTGTTGCTCTGCTCGCTGCCTGGGCATACCTCATAGGTCGCAGGATGGGGCTTGGAAAGGCGTAATAGTGGGGGTTGGGCCTGTTGCTCTGCTTGCTGCCTGGGCATGCACACCACCAGCCCGTCTGTAGCACACATGTCAACTCACAGGAGCACATTCATGAATATTTAACAGGCTTCAGCCTGCATGTGCTCTATTTATGTCACCCAGTGTCTGGAGAGTTGGGAGGAGGGCAGGGGGCTGATGGAAAGGGAAGACATGGTGGGGGTTGTGTGTATATCATACTGTGACACTTTCTGCATTTTGAAGTTCTGTATCTTAAACTGTGTTGCTGACATGCAAACATGTGTGGGTCTGTAACCACAGTGGACTAATGAAACAATGACCAAAAGCTTGTTTCTGAGTGGTATTTTTGTTTAGTAACCTGACACACTCACTCACACAGCAAAGAGAGCAGAGAAGGTGTCGGAGTTTCGCACTTTCCACCACAGTGCATGATGGGTAAAACACTTTCACATCCCTGCTGCTATTCACAGGTACCAGCACACACACACACACACACACACACACACACACACACACACACACACACACACACACACACACACACACACACACACACACACACACACACACACACACACACACACACACACACACACACACACACACACAGAGACACACAACATGCACACACACACCTCAACCAGAAACCGTGGATTGATGGCAGCATTCGTGCAAAACTGAAAGCGCAAACCACAAACATTGTAGCTATTCCCTCCGCAAGGCAGTCAAACAAGCTAAGCGTCAGTATAGAGACAAAGTAGAGTCGTAATTCAAGGCTCAGACGGGAGAGGTATGTAGCAGAGTCTACAGTCAATAACGGACTACAAAAAGACAACCAGCCCGTAGCAAACAACTAAATAACTAATTAACTCGCTTTGAGGACAATACAGTTCCACGGACACGGCCCGCTACCAAAACCTGCGGGCTCTCCTTCACCAAAACCTGCGGGCTCTCCTTCACCAAAACCTGCGGGCTCTCCTTCACCAAAACCTGCTGGCTCTCCTTCACCGCAGACAACGTGAGTAAAACATTTAAACGTGTTAACCCTCGCAGGGCTGCCAGCCCAGACGGCATCCCTAGCCGTGTCCTCAGAGAATGTGCAGACCAGCTGACTGGTCAATCCCTATCCCAGTCTGCTGTTCCCACATGCTTCAAGAGAGACACCATTGGTCCTGTTCCCAAGAAAGCTAAGGTAACTGAGCTAAATGACTACCGCCCCGTAGCACTCACTTCTGTCATCATGAAGTGCTTTGAGAGACTAGTCAAGCATCATATCACCTCCACCCTACCTGTCACACTAGACCCACTCCAATTTGCTTACCGCCCCAATAGGTCCACAGATGATGCAATCGCAACCACACTGCACACTGCGCTAACCCATCTGGACAAGAGGAATACCTGTGTTAGAATGCTGTTCATCGAATACAGCTCAGCATTTAACACCATAGTACCCTCCAAACTCCAAACCCTGGGTCTCGACCCCGCCCTGTGCAACTGAGTCCTGGACTTTCTGACGGACTTTCTGACCAGGTAGTGAGGGTAGGAAACAACATCTCCACCCCGCTGATCCTCAACAATCCAAGATGGCGTAGCAGTGCAGGCGTGTTTTGTTCGTCCTCTCGTGTACTTTTGTATTTTTCGTCTTTTTTTGTATATATTCCAATTTTATCATCAATCTCTTTTCCATTTCAATTCAATTATACCTTCCGGTAACCTGCCTCACCCAATGTGATACGGAACCGCTATTATTTTTTATTTTTAGGCCTTATAGCCAGAACCACCTAGCCATCAGAAGCTAACCAGCTAATTAGCTACAAGCTATTTAGTCATTGTTAGCCACTTCTAGCGGCCTTTACCTTCTGCACAGATACCAGCCCTTTTTTTTCATTTTTTTGCTTGGATAATACTCGCCAGCCTACCAGTATCGCACTGTCTCTCCACTACAACGCCGGATTCCTGCCGTAATCCCTGGACCATTACTCCTGATCTTCACAGCTAGCTAGCACCCACCGAGTTACCCAGTACCGAAGCTATCCATGAGGCCTACCTCCCGGCCTTCTCAGTTGTTCACCCAGACTCCACCCTAACACTGCTAGAACCCACTACTCCACCGGATCCTTGCCGTAAGCTCAGGACTTTGGCACCGGATCACCGCTGCTACCGAGTGGCTATAGTGGCTAATGCCCCTGCCCCAAAGCTAGCACCAGTTAACCGTGAGCCAGGCGCATCTCCCGGCTAGCAAACTAAATTACTACAACTACAATACCTCTTTCGCCATCTGGCTTGGATCCTTTGTCGACATGGCGCCCCGCCGCACCACCACGACTGTTCTGTCGACGAATACTCCATCCGCTGTGCCTTCAACCGGCCTCCGTCGGACGTCGGAGCAGACTCTTCTACTAACCCCAGGCTACTAACTTTAAACGCCGTGTCGCCCGCGTGCTAGCGTAGTAGCAACTACTCTGCGGCTTCCCTGTTCAATCTATTGCTGCCCCCTGGATCCTATGATCACTTGGCTACATAGCTGATGCCTGCTGGACTGTCCATTAATCACGGTACTCCATTCTGTTTATTTTTATGTTTATCTGTCGGCCCCAGCCGCGAACTCAGGCTATGTGTGTAGTTAACCAACCCTCTTTGCCCATTCATCGCCATTTTACCTGTTGTTGTTGTTTTAGCTGATTAGCTGTTGTTGCCTTACCCGTTGTTGTCTTAGCTAGCTCTCCCAATCAACACCTGTGATTACTTTATGCCTCGCTGTATGTCTCTCTCAAATGTCAATATGCCTTGTATACTGTTGTTTAGGTTAGTTATCATTGTTTTAGTTTAAAATGGAGCCCCTAGTTCCACTCATCATACCTCTGATACCTCCTTTGTCCCACCTCCCACACATGCGGTGACCTCACCCATTATAACCAGCATGTCCAGAGATACAACCTCTCTTATCATCACTCAGTGCCTGGGCTTACCTCCGCTGTACACGCACCCCACCATACCCCTGTCTACACATTATGCCCTGAATCTATTCTACCACGAACAGAAATCTGCTCCTTTTATTCTTTGTCCCCAACGCTCTAGGCGACCAGTTTTGATAGCCTTTAGCCGTACCCTCATCCTACTCCTCCTCTGTTCCTCGGGTGATGTGGAGGTAAACCCAGGCCCTGCGTGTCCCCAGGCACCCTAATTTGTTGGCTTCTGTGATCGAAAAAGCCTTGGTTTCATGCATGTTAACATCAGAAGACTCCTTCCTAAGTTTGTTTTACTCACTGCTTTAGCACACTCCACCAACCCTGATGTCCTTGCCGTGTCTGAATCCTGGCTTAGGAAACCAAAAATTCTGAGATTTCCATACCCAACTACAACATTTTCCGTCAAGATCGAACTGCCGAAGGGGGAGGAGTTGCAATCTACTGCAGAGATAGCCTGCAAAGTTCTGTCATACTTTCCAGGTCTATACCCAAACAGCTCAAATTTTTTCTAACTCAAAAAATTAATCTCTCCAGAAATAAGTCTCTCACTGTTGTCGCCTGCTATCGACCCCCCTCCGCTCCCAGCTGTGCCCTGGACACCATTTGTGAATTGATCGCCCCCCATCTAGCTTCAGAGTTTGTTCTGTTAGGTGACCTAAACTGGGATATGCTTAACACCCCGGCAGTCCTACAGTCTAAGCTAGATGCCCTCAATCTCACACAAATCATCAAGGAACCCACCAGGTACAACCCTAAATCTGTAAACATGGGCACCCTCATAGACATTATCCTGACCAACTTGCCCTCCAAATACACCTCCGCTGTTATCAATCAGGATCTCAGCGATCACTGCCTCATTTCCTGTATCCTCTATGGGTCCGCGGTCAAACGGCCACCCCTCATCACTGTCAAACGCTCCCAAAAACACTTCTGTGAGCAGGCCTTTCTAATCGACCTGGCCCGGGTATCCTTCCAGGATACCCGGGCCAACTTGCCCTCCAGATACCCGGGTAAGTCAGGAACCAATACAAGCAGTCAGTCAGGAAAGCAAAGGCTAGCTTTTTCAAGCAGACATTTGCATCCTGTAGCTCTAACTCCAAAACGTTTTGGAACACTGTAAAGTCCAAGGAGAACAAGAGCACCTCCTCCCAGCTGCCCACTGCACTGAGGCTAGGTAACACTGTCACAACGGATAAATCCATGATAATTGAACATTTCAATAAGCATTTCTCAACGGCTGGCCATGCCTTCCTCCTGGCTACTCCAACCCTGGGCCAACAGCTCCGCCCCCCCCCCCCCCCCCGCAGCTACTCGCCCAAGCCTCCCCAGCTTCTCCTTCACCCAAATCCAGATAGCAGATGTTCTGAAAGAGCTGCAAAACCTGAACGCGTACAAATCAGCTGGGCTAGACAATCTGGACCCTCTCTTTCTAGAACTATCCGCCGCCATTGTTGCAACCCCTATTACCAGCCTGTTCAACCTCTCTTTCGTATTGTCCGAGATCCCTAAAGATTGGAAAGCTGCCGCGGTCATCCCCCTCTTCAAAGGGGATGACACCCTAGACCCAAACTGTTACAGACCTACATCCATCCTGCCCTGCCTATCTAAAGTCTTCGAAAGCCAAGATAATAAACAGATCACTGACCATTTCGAACCCCACCGTACCTTCTCCGCTGTGCAATCTGGTTTCTGAGCCGGTCACGGGTGCACCTCAGCCACGCTCAAGGTACTAAACGATATCATAACCGCCATCGATAAAAAACAGTACTGTGAAGCCGTCTTCATTGACCTGGCCAAGGCTTTCGACTCTGTATAACACATTATTCTTATCGGCAGACTCAATAGCCTTGGTTTTTCTAATGACTGCCTCGCCTGGTTCACCAACTACTTTGCAGACAGAGTTCAGTGTGTCAAATCGGAGGGAATGTTGTCCGGACCTCTGGCAGTCTCTATGGGGGTACCACAGGGTTAAATTCTCGGGCCGACTCTTTTCTCTGTATATATCAATGATGTCACTCTTGCTGCTGGTGATTCTCTGATCCACCTCTACACAGACGACACCATTCTGTATACATCTGGCCCTTCCTTGGACACTGTGCTAACTAACCTCCAAACGGGCTTCAATGCCATACAACACTCCTTCCGTGGCCTCCAACTGCTCTTAAACGCTAGTAAAACCAAATGCATGCTTTTCAACCGTTCGCTGCCCGCACCCGCTCGCTGCCCGCACCCGCCCGCCCGACTAGCATCACCACCCTGGACGGTTCCGACCTAGAATATGTGGACAACTATAAATACCTAGGTGTCTGGATAGACTGTAAACTCTCCTTCCAGACTCCTAATCCAAAATCCAATCTAGAATCGGCTTTCTATTTCGCAACAAAGCCTCCTTCACTCACGCCCTAGTAAAACTTACCCTAGATAAACTGACTATCCTACCGATCCTCGACTTCGGCGATGTCATCTACAAAATAGCTTCCAATACTCTACTCAGCAAACTGGATACAGTCTATCACAGTGCCATCCGTTTTGTTACCAAATCACGTTATACCACCCACCACTGCGATCTGTATGCTCTAGTCGGCTGGCCCTCGCTACATATTCGTCGCCAGACCCACTGGCTCCAGGTCATCTATAAGTCTATGCTAGGTAAAGCTCCGCCTTATCTCAGTTCACTGGTCACGATAACAACACCCACCCGTAGCACACGTTCCAGCAGGTACTGTATGTCTCACTGATCATCCCCAAAGCCAACACCTCATTTGGCTGCCTTCCTTCCAGTTCTCTGCTGCCAGTGACTGGAACGATTTGCAAAAATTGTGGAAGTTGGAGACTTTTATTTCCCTCACCAACTTTAAACATCAGCTATCTGAGCAGCTAACCAATCACTGCAGCTGTACATAGTCCATCTATAAATAGCCCACCCAATCTACCTACCTCATCCCCATACTGTTTTTGTTTACTTTTCTGCTCTTTTGCACACCAGTATCTCTACTTGCACATCATCATCTGCTCATTTATCACTCCAGTGTTAATCTGCTAAATTGTAATTATTCGCTCCTATGGCCTATTTATTGCCTACCTCCTCATGCCTTTTGCACACACTGTATATAGACTTTCTTTTTTTCTACTGTGTCATTGACTTGTTTATTGTGTTATTGGCTTGTTTATTGTTTATTCCATGTGTCACACTGCTTTACTTTATCTTGGCCAGGTCGCAGTTGTAAATGAGAACTTGTTCTCAACTAGCCTACCTGGTTAAATAAAGGTGAAATAAAATAAAAAAATTAAAACACTGGGGCCCCACAAGGGTGTGTTCTCTGCCCTCTCCTGTAATCCCTGTTCACCCATGACTGCGTGGCCATGCACGCCTCAAGTTTGCAGACGACACTACCATGGTAGGCTTGATTACCAACAACGACGAAACGTTCTACAGGGAAGAGGTGAGTGTCCTCGGAGTGTGGTGTCAGGAAATAACCTCACACCCAATGTCAACAAAACAAAGGAGATGATCGTGGACTTCAGGAAACAGCAGAGGGAGCACCCCCCTATCCACATCGACAGGACAGTAGTGGAGAAGGTGGAAAGTTTTAAGCTCCTCGGCGTACACATCACGGACAAACTGAAATGGTCCACTCACACAGACAGTGTGGTGAAGAAGGCACAACAGCGCCTCTTCAACCTCAAGAGGCTGAAGAAATTTGGCTTGTCACCTAAAACACTCACAAACTTCTACAGATGCACATTCGAGAGCATCCTGTCGGGCTGTATCACCGCCTGATACGGCAACTGCTCCGCCCACAACCGTAAGGCTCTCCAGAGGGTAGTGAGGTCTGCACAACGCATCACCGGGGGCTACCTGCCCTCCAGGACCCCTACACCACCTGATGTCACAGGAAGGCCAAAAAGATCATCAAGGACAACAACCATCCGAGCCTCTGCCTGTTCACCTCGCTATCATCTAGAAGGCGAGGTCAGTACAGGTGCATCAAAGCAGGGGTCGAGAGACTGAAAAACAGCTTCTATCTCAAGGCCATCAGACTATTAAACAGCCATCACTAACATTGTGTGGCTTCTGCCAACATACAGACTCAATCTCTAGCCACTTTTATAATTAACATTTGGATGTAATAAATGTATCACTAGTCATTTAAACAATGCCACTTTATATAATGTTTACATACCCTACATTACTCATCTCATATGTATATACTGTACTCTATACCATCTACTGCATCTTGCCTATGCTGTTCAGCCATCGCTCATCCATATATTCATATGTACATATTCTTAATCATTCCTTTACACTTGTAAAGGTAGGTAGTTGTTGTGAAATTGTTAGATTACTTGTTAGATATTACTGCACGGTCGGAACTAGAAGCTCAAGCAATTCCCTACACTGTCATTAACATCTGCTAACCATGTGTATGTGGCAAATACGATTTGATTTGATTTGGTACAGGCAGTTTATGCCGATGCAGAAAGCCATATTAGTTCTTCTTTGGGTCTACGAGCTTTTGTTCCTATGATGTGTGTGTGTGTGTGTGTGTGTGTTTCTTCTCCTGTAGGTTATGGTCTTCTGTACCAGAGACGTCTGGAAACCAGAGCCCTCAACACAACGCTGTTCGAGACGTGAGCATTGAAGCGTTCAACATTGTCCCCCGTTGAAAATGCGCCACTTCCTGACACGAAGCGAAATGAGCACGTGACACATTGTGGAGAAAACCGTGAGGATACACTGTGACTCTCGCTTATGTTACAGAGCATTCTAGAACTACTTAGCCGCTGAAGAAATTAACTGCTCTGGTGAATGCAGAATGTACAAATCATTCTGGGGCCTGTATGCTTCCATGCACCTATGTAATTGCAATTTTTTTAATGTGCCCCAGCAATAGAGGTGGTGATACACACACACACAGTACAAAGCAACACACATACACACGCACACAAACACACACACACTCTTCCCCTATCCCATTCATCCCCACAGCCCCTTAGCACTTCAGCGTTAGCTGTGCAGCGAGGCTGCATGGCACACCACAGCTACACTCATTACTCCATGATTATGCAGAGGAGTGGGGGAATGAAAGATGTTATTGTAGATGAGTGAGTCCTAAGTGTCCCAGCCTCCCTGTATCTGCCAGGGATGATTAGAAAACGTCTTCCTCTATCTCGCAATGATCACATTCTCTCTTTGTTAGCCCGGTCAGAATGAATTTCTTTGATGGACAGCTGTCGAGTCTTATCTCAGGGTTAACAGATCCCTCCCTTCATTATATATGCATGACAAGGGTGGCGGCCATGTTGGGAAGGGATGAGTAAGAGAGGTAACAGAGTAACATGCTCATATAGATGGTTATAAAGAGATCTGGAGAGGTGAGAAAGAGGAGTGGGTTGATATCCAGTCAGTATATTCAAGGCCAGTCAGAGAAGGAATGGGGGAAAGGTGGATGTCAAATAGAACGGGAAGAATGATCTTCTTTTCTCTTTCACATCCTCTCTGTTTCGGTCTTTCAATCGCTGTGCAACTACCTTGCATCCACCACAAACTTAGAGATAAGTTGGAGATAAGTCAGAGATAAGTCGGAGATGAGTCGGAGATGAGTCGGAGATGAGTCGGAGATGAGTCGGAGATGAGTCGGAGATGAGTCGGAGATGAGTCGGATATGAGTCGGATATGAGTCGGATATGAGTCGGAGATGAGTCGGAGATGAGTCGGAGATGAGTCGGAGATGAGTCGGAGATGAGTCGGATATGAGTCGGATATGAGTCAGAGATGAGTTGGATATGAGTCAGAGATAAGTTGGAGATAAGTCGAAGATAAGTCAGAGATAACCTTTTTAGTGTAATAATAGTGACAGGAATAACATTGGGGGTTCAATAAGCAATGCAATTAAAGAGTACTAAGCAGCAGAGACAACAGTCAGAGAGAAAATCCAAAATAACTGAAAACTTTACCAGAACCTCTGAATGAGACTTTGAATGGAAGTCCAAGTGAAGGGAAATACAATCCAACAGAAAACATGTATATAAAAAAATCCCAGGTATTAATGCTGAGTTCACAACATCTGGTCATTTCATAAATACCAGAATATGACTTGTGGGAAACTCATCTATCATCCCCGTGCTCCGAGTTTCCCACAGGCTCCACTCTTTGAAAGACCGAAACATAATTTGTCCACAAAAAAGATAGCAAGCATGGCTGCATCTTCAGCAGTTGTTGTTTAAGGTAAGAACACAATACAAATTGTTGCAAAAAGGTATTCTGTTCATCTTCCTTTTGATTTAGAAAGCAGATCTGGATGTACTTTCTGAAAGCAATCTATTAATATTGTTTTTGAAAACTATAATTTGATTACAAGCATGATAGCTATACTTTTAGTATATTGTTGACACAGCGTGTTGGCAATTAGCCAATCAGCGTTTCTCAATGAGTTCAAAGCGCATGAATGTATCCAACTGGTAATTACCACCTTAAAACTTTATGAACGCAGCATAATTCAAGATGGCGTCTGTGGTTTGGACACGCCTCTAACCACACCCATACCTGCAACCTTAAAGGGCTACTGCTCATAGCCAATGATCAACACAATACAAGTTTGTTAACATATTTTTGGCCAAGTATACACATTGTTTTCAGAGTTCCACATTTCATAAATGTTTCAGTGTTCTTTTCGGGGAAATGTTATGTTTTATTCCACTTTATCCTTTCATAGTAACACGTTACAGATGATTGTGTACAAACACACACACACACACACACACACACACACACACACACACACACACACACACACACACACACACACACACACACACACACACACACACACACAGCAGCTGTCTTCCCTCTAGTTATGGCCTATAGGGCCCTTGTAATATCAGTAGGAAATCCATTTGGGGAGAATCTGGAGGGTGGAGAAGAGAAACAGAAGAAGGAAGAAAAGAGAAGAAATGATAAGAGAAGAAGAGACGAGAGGAGAAGAAGACAAGAGAAGAAGACAAGAGAAGAAGAGAGGAGAAGAAGACAAGAGAAGAAGACAAGAGAAGAAGAGAGGAGAAGAAGAGAGGAGAAGAAGAGAGGAGAAGAAGAGAAGAGAAGAAATGATAAGAGAAGAAGAGAGGAGAAGAAGACAAGAGAAGAAGAGAGGAGAAGAAGAGAGGAGAAGAGAAGAAATGATAAGAGAAGAAATGATAAGAGAAGAAATTATAAGAGAAGAAATTATAAGAGAAGAAGAGAAGAGAGGAGAAGAAGAGAAGAAATGATAAGAGAAGAAATGATAAGAGAAGAAGAGAAGACAGGAGAAGAAGAGGGGAGAAGAAGAGAGGAGAAGAAGAGAAGAGAAGAAATGATAAGAGAAGAAGAGAAGAGAGGAGAAGAAGAGAAGAGAAGAAGACAAGAGACGAAGAGAGGAGAAGAGGGGAGAAGAAGACAGGAGAAGAAGACAAGAGTGGAAGACAAGAGAAGAAGAGAGGAGAAGAAGAGAGGAGAAGGAGAGGAGAAGAAGAGAAGAGAAGAAGAGAAAAGAGGAGAAGAAGACAAGAGAAGAATACAAGAGAAGAAGAGAGGAGAAGAAGAGAGGAGAAGAAGACAAGAGAAGAAGAGAGGAGAAGAAGAAAAGAGAAGAAGAGAGGAGAAGAAGAAGTCATGGAAGAATGTCTTCCCTCTCTCTGTAACACTGACCGTCTAAATCAGGGGTGTCAAACTCATTTCGCATCGAGGGCCACATACGGCCTAGGGAGATGTCAAGTGGGCCGGACCATTAAAATTATACCATACTCTGCTATAAATAACCAAAATATCATGTCTTTCCTTTGTTTTGGTGTAAAGAAGCACAAGAACATTAGGAAAATATTGAAATTTAATGAACTATCCTTTTACAAAACATTTCATGAAACACCTCATATTTCCTTAGACAAATGTGCAATTTACTTTTATCATTCACAAATATGCATTGCAACTGATCCCACTGATTGTACAAAGGCACAAAACTTTAATTGGTACTGAAAAATATAGTAATGCACTTTAAGATTAAATGAGACTTTTAAAGAAAGGAATTTTTAAACCACTTACACATACGCATATAAAATCTAAATGTAATCCCTGCGTACACCTTACAAACTAAGGAGAGTGATTTTAAATGTGTAATGAAGAAAGTGTTCGGCTGACAGCGCGGGACCAGTCCACTCCAACTCTGTCCAATGCAGCAACGACAGAGCCGAAAATGTCCTCGGCTGTTGTGGTGTCCATCATTGGCACCAACTCAAGAAACTCTTCAGTAACAGTCAATGTCTCATCAACTCCTCGAATAAATATGGCCAGTTGGGCCACGTCTGTGATGTCAGTGCTCTCGTCAATTGCCACGGAAAATGCAATAAATGACTTGACTCTCTGTTTCAATTGACTGTCTAAATCTGCCGATAGTTCCGAAATCCTCTCTGCTATAGTATTCCTCGTCAGGCTAATATTGGCAAAAGCTTGTCGCTTCTCGGGACATACAAGTTCAGCCGCCTTCATCATGCATCGTTTAACAAAGTCACCGTCGGAATACGGCTTCGATGCTAATGCTATTTCGCTAGCAATTAGGTAGCTGGCTTTTACCGCTGCTTCACTGACTTCTCGGCTCTGGATGAAAGTTGACTGCTGTTTCCTCAGACCCGCCAGCAATTCGTTAATCTTATCTCTTCTCAGTTGTCCTTGCAAGCCGTCATATTTTTCGCTGTGATGAGTCTCGTAGTGGCGTCGAATATTATATTCCTTCAATACCGAAACTTGTTGCAAACACACCAAGCACGAAGGTTTTCCGTGCATCTCTGTAAATAAATAGGACGTGGTCCATTTTTCTTTGAAAATTCTACACTCCTTATCTACTTTTCTCCGTTTGGATAACGACATTTTGGCTAATGAGGGTGTAACGGAGAGGTAGAGACCAAGGTATTAACAACGTCGTAACAAGCAGCAGATGGCGCATTGATACCGTCTGCTGTTTTCAGTCTGTCTCAGTGATGCGGCTTGTCTTCTACTCTGATGGAAAGAGTGCGCCCCTTAGCGGATAATCCATGAATTGCAGCGAATTAAAAATATTAATTCCATGTCTTTTATGCATTTTTTCCACTTTCAAATTATCCTGCGGGCCTGATCGAACCTCCTTGGGGGCCGGTTCCGGCCCGCGGGCCGTATGTTTGACACCCCTGGTCTATATGGTTGGAGTTAAGCCTCTACTCTTATCAATGTGCTGGTACATCCCAGCCTTTCTGCATTGGCAGAACATGAAACACTGTTGTGTGGAAGAGAACCATACATACATTGACGCAGCGACCGTCACTATCTAACCCAAACACGATGCCTGGTCCATATATATTTATAAAGCAGTACAAGGTGAGATTTAAAGGTGGGGCAGCTTGTTCCCAGGGGCACACACACACACACACACACAGAGATCTGCATCAGTAATCCCTCTTAAGTGACGGCTGCAGGTTAAGTGTCAATTTGTATGCATTTCCCTCCGCCGTATGCTTCCTCTTCCCGCCACACTCGTCCATGGCAACCATACTTTATTGCAGCTGACAGGGGCCTCATCCCTTTAGCCTTTAATCCAGATTTACATTCAGCACATCCACTTTGTATCCCAACAAAGGTATTAACGTCCCCCCAATGCAAATAACATCCACTTTAATGTGCCCTGGGAGGCATAGGGAGACTAGTCCTTTTAGTTGTTGTGGACAGAGCTACATGGGTAACACCCATAGACAGTCTGA
This sequence comes from Salvelinus fontinalis, assembly GCF_029448725.1. Taxonomy (NCBI): domain Eukaryota; kingdom Metazoa; phylum Chordata; class Actinopteri; order Salmoniformes; family Salmonidae; genus Salvelinus; species Salvelinus fontinalis. The sequence continues at coordinate 61,457,437 of NC_074671.1, forward strand.
AGCCATTAGCTACATGGGTAAAACCCATAGACAGTCTGAAGCTATTGGCTACATGGGTAAGACCCATAGACAGTCTGAAGCCATTAGCTACATGGGTAAAACCATAGACAGTCTGAAGGCATTAGCTACATGGGTAAGACCCATAGACAGTCTGAAGGCATTAGCTACATGGGTAAGACCCATAGACAGTCTGAAGGCATTAGCTACATGGGTAAAACCCATAGACAGTCTGAAGGCATTAGCTACATGGGTAAGACCCATAGACAGTCTGAAGGCATTAGCTACATGGGTAAAACCCATAGACAGTCTGAAGCCATTAGCTACATAGGTAAGACTCATAGACAGTCTGAAGGCATTAGCTACATGGGTAAAACCCATAGACAGTCTGAAAGCATTAGCTACATGGGTAAGACCCATAGACAGTCTGAAAGCATTAGCTACATGGGTAAGACCCATAGACAGTCTGAAGGCATTAGCTACATGGGTAAGACCCATAGACAGTCTGAAAGCATTAGCTACATGGGTAAGACCCATAGACAGTCTGAAGGCATTAGCTACATGGGTAAAACCCATAGACAGTCTGAAGCCATTAGCTACATGGGTAAAACCATAGACAGTCTGAAGGCATTAGCTACATGGGTAAACCCATAGACAGTCTGAAGCCATTAGTTACATGGGTAAGACCCATAGACAGTCTGAAGCCATTAGCTACATGGGTAAGACCCATAGACAGTCTGAAGGCATTAGCTACATGGGTAAGACCCATAGACAGTCTGAAGGCATTAGCTACATGGGTAAAACCCATAGACAGTCTGAAGCCATTAGCTACATGGGTAAAACCCATAGACAGTCTGAAGCCATTAGCTACATGGGTAAAACCCATAGACAGTCTGAAGCCATGAGCTACATGGGTAAGACCCATAGACAGTCTGAAGGCATTAGCTACATGGGTAAAACTCATAGACAGTCTGAAGCCATTAGCTACATGGGTAAGACCCATAGACAGTCTGAAGATGCCGATCACTGTGTGGAGTCTGTAGACTATAGAGGCTTTAACAAATGCACGGATGGTGCATGAATAATTCCGAGTCCCCTTCCGTATAACAGCATGCCCAGGATATGCAGGGGGTTTGCTGAATCAATATCCACGAGGAGTTTGTCCCCACGCTTTGAAGAAACACAGCCGTCGGCCCACCATCCGCCGTTGCCACCATAAGTTAATGAGCTATTTAGCCCATGCTGTCAGAGCTGGCGCTGAATAAAGCCTGCTGGTCTGTGTATGACTGTTAAAACATACAGCGTATTAAAACACTAATGTGGTGGGTGAGCCTCGGTCATGGGTACATAGAGGGAGAGGGACAGAGGGACAGAGGGAGAGGGACAGAGGGAAAGAGGGAGAGAGGGAGAAAGAGAGAGAGGGAGAGAGGGACGGAGGGACAGAGGGAGAAAGAGAGAGAGGGAACGAGCGAGGGAGTGAGGGACAGAGGGAGAGGGAGAGGGAAAGAGGGACAGAAGGAGAGAGGGAGAGAGGGTTAGAGGGAGAGAGGGAGAGAGAAGGTTAGAGGGAGAGAGGGAGAGGGAAAGAGGGACAGAAGGAGAGAGGGAGAGAGGGACAGAAGGAGAGAGGGAGAGAGGGTTAGAGGGAGAGAGGGTTAGAGGGTTAGAGTGAGAGAGGGAGAGAGGGGGAGAAGGTTAGAGGGGGAGAGGGTTAGGGGGTTAGATGGAGAGGGAGAAAGGGAGAGAGGGAGTAAGGGACAGAGGGAGAGAGGGTTAGATGGAGAGAGGGGGAGAGGGTTAGAGGGAGAGAGGGGGAGAGGGTTAGAGGGAGAGGGGGAGAGGGTTAGATGGAGAGAGGGTTAAAGGGTTAGATGGAGAGAGGGGGAGAGGGTTAGAGGGAGAGAGGGTTAGAGGGTTAGAGGGAGAGAGGGGGAGAGGGTTAGAGGGAGAGAGGTAAGTCGCTCTGGATAAGAGCGTCTGCTAAATGACTTAAATGTAAATGTAGAGGGGGAGAGGGTTAGATGGAGAGAGGGTTAGATGGAGAGAGGGGGAGAGGGTTAGAGGGAGAGAGGGTTAGAGGGTTAGATGGAGAGAGGGGGAGAGGGTTAGAGGGAGAGATGGAGAGAGGGTTAGAGTGAGAGAGGGAGAGAGGAGGAGAAGGTTAGATGGAGAGAGGGGTAGAGGGTTAGAGGGGAGAGGGAGAGAGGGAGAGAGGGGGAGAGGGAGAGAGGGGGAGAGGGTTAGAGGGTTAGATGGAGAGAGGGGGAGAGGGTTAAAGGGTTAGATGGAGAGAGGGGGAGAGGGTTAGAGGGTTAGATGGAGAGAGGGTTAGAGGGTTAGAGGGTTAGAGGGAGAGAGGGGGAGAGGGTTAGAGGGAGAGAGGGAGAGACGGGGAGAGGGTTAGATGGAGAGAGGGTTAGAGGGTTAGAGGGAGAGAGGGTTAGAGAGTTAGAGGGAGAGAGGGAGAGAGGGGGAGAGGGTTAGAGGGAGAGAGGGAGAGAGGGGGAGAGGGTTAGAGGGAGAGAGGGAAAGAGGGGGAGAGGGTTAGAGGGTTAGAGGGAGAGAGGGATAGAGGGGGAGAGGATTAGAGGGAGAGGGAGGGGGAGAGGGAGAGAGGGACAAAAGGAGAGAGGGAGAGAGGGTTAGGGAGAGAGGGGGAGAGGGTTAGAGGGTTAGAGGGAGAGAGGGAGAGAGGGATAGAGGGGGAGAGGATTAGAGGGAGAGGGAGGGGGAGAGGGAGAGAGGGACAAAAGGAGAGAGGGAGAGAGGGTTAGGGAGAGAGGGGGAGAGGGTTAGAGGGAGAGAGGAAGAGAGGGTTAGAGGGAGAGAGGAAGAGAGGGTTAGAGGGAGAGAGGAAGAGAGGGTTAGAGGGAGAGAGGAAGAGAGGGTTAGAGGGAGAGAGGAAGAGAGGGTTAGAGGGAGAGAGGAAGAGAGGGTTAGAGGGAGAGGGAGAAGGCCTGAGTAGAACAAAGCTATGTATTTATAATGCTAATTATTTATGAATGTCTGAAATGTTAATGACAGGATTAAAACACTTGAGATTCGCTATCTCTTTGTTCCATCCTTAGTGCAAACTCTAAGCCCACACTATCATCCCCAGCCCCATCCACAGCCCCATCCACAGCCACATCCCCAGCCCAATCCCTAGACCCAGCCCCTCCCCAGCCCCATCCACAGCCCCAGCCCCATCCCAAACCCCAGCCTCATACCCATCCCCAGCCCCATCCACAGCCCCATCCACAGTCACATCCCCAGCCCAATCCCTAGCCCCAGCCCCTCCACAGCCCCATCCACAGCCCAAGCCCCATCCCAAACCCAAGCCTCATACCCATCCCCAGCTTCATACCCATCCCCAGCCTCATCCTCATCGCCTTTAATGTATTCAGAGTAATGGTTCCCCCCTGGACAGTACTCTTCCTCTCCAGAACCAGGCTGAGGCCCCTAATGGTGTCAGGCCCAGGCCAGATCAATACAGGTCTGCTCCCAGCTGCTCCCTGACCAGAGGACCTGGTGTTAAAACCATCTGTAGTGAAGCAAAGAGAGGGAGAGAACATGAGGGACAGTGTATTGTTAAGGTAGAGAGAACATGAGGGTCAGTGTATTGTTAAGGTAGAGAGAACATGAGGGTCAGTGTATTGTTAAGGTAGAGAGAACATTAGGGTCAGTGTATTGTTAAGGTAGAGAGAACATTAGGGTCAGTGTATTGTTAAGGTAGAGAGAACATTAGGGTCAGTGTATTGTTAAGGTAGAGAGAACATTAGGGTCAGTGTATTGTTAAGGTAGAGAGAACATTAGGGTCAGTGTATTGTTAAGGTAGAGAGAACATGAGGGTCAGTGTATTGTTAAGGTAGAGAGAACATGAGGGTCAGTGTATTGTTACGGTAGAGAGAACATGAGGGTCAGTGTATTGTTAAGGTAGAGAGAACATGAGGGTCAGTGTATTGTTAAGGTAGAGAGAACATGAGGGTCAGTGTATTGTTAAGGTAGAGAGAACATGAGGGTCAGTGTATTGTTACGGTAGAGAGAACATGAGGGTCAGTGTATTGTTAAGGTAGAGAGAACATGAGGGACAGTGTATTGTTAAGGTAGAGAGAACATTAGGGTCAGTGTATTGTTAAGGTAGAGAGAACATTAGGGTCAGTGTATTGTTAAGGTAGAGAGAACATTAGGGTCAGTGTATTGTTAAGGTAGAGAGAACATTAGGGTCAGTGTATTGTTAAGGTAGAGAGAACATGAGGGTCAGTGTATTGTTAAGGTAGAGAGAACATGAGGGTCAGTGTATTGTTACGGTAGAGAGAACATGAGGGTCAGTGTATTGTTAAGGTAGAGAGAACATGAGGGTCAGTGTATTGTTAAGGTAGAGAGAACATGAGGGTCAGTGTATTGTTAAGGTAGAGAGAACATGAGGGTCAGTGTATTGTTAAGGTAGAGAGAACATGAGGGTCAGTGTATTGTTAAGGTAGAGAGAACATGAGGTTCAGTGTATTGTTAAGGTAGAGAGAACATGAGGGTCAGTGTATTGTTAAGGTAGAGAGAACATTAGGGTCAGTGTATTGTTAAGGTAGAGAGAACATGAGGGACAGTGTATTGTTAAGGTAGAGAGAACATGAGGGTCAGTGTATTGTTAAGGTAGAGAGAACATGAGGGTTGTAAATGAGAACGTGTTCTCAATTTGCCTACCTGGTTAAATAAAGGTGAAATAAAAAAATAAAAAAAGAGGACACACTGAGTGAGTTGTATCTTTTAGTGAGAGGAGGAGCGTCGGTTGTGTTCAGGGTGGCCTACCTGACTCTCCTACAGAGATATTATCTGTTTTACACCTCATCTCTTTATCCCCTGTTCCCCTGTTGGACCTCGCTGGAGTCTCTCTGTGGTACTCAACCTCTGTGTGATGGACACACACACACGTTATGTGTTTATTCTGCCTCGGCATGCACTGTTTGGGCAATCCTTACTTACACTGTTTGTCTGCCTGTCTGTCTGCCGCCATAACACTGGCTGAACTAAAAGCTAAAGCACAAACACTCCTAGAGACCAGGCTATTGCTTGTACCATTGCAAGACTGGAAACCAGTGATCTATATCTGACAGTAGTACATGTACATCCCACCACCAGGGATGATCAGACAGTCATTGATGAAGAGTCTCTGAACCAGGGATCACCAGGGATGATCAGACAGTCATTGATGAAGAGTCTCTGAACCAGGTATCACCAGGGATGATCAGACAGTCATTGATGAAGAGTCTCTGAACCAGGGATCACCAGGGATGATCAGACAGTCATTGATGAAGAGTCTCTGAACCAGGGATCACCAGGGATGATCAGACAGTCATTGATGAAGAGTCTCTGAACCAGGTATCACCAGGGATGATCAGACAGTCATTGATGAAGAGTCTCTGAACCAGGGATCACCAGGGATGATCAGACAGTCATTGATGAAGAGTCTCTGAACCAGGGATCACCAGGGATGATCAGACAGTCATTGATGAAGAGTCTCTGAACCAGGGACCACCAGGGATGATCAGACAGTCATTGATGAAGAGTCTCTGAACCAGGGATCACCAGGGATGATCAGACAGTCATTGATGAAGAGTCTCTGAACCAGGGATCACCAGGGATGATCAGACAGTCATTGATGAAGAGTCTCTGAACCAGGGATCACCAGGGATGATCAGACAGTCATTGATGAAGAGTCTCTGAACCAGGGATCACCAGGGATGATCAGACAGTCATTGATGAAGAGTCTCTGAACCAGGGATCACCAGGGATGATCAGACAGTCATTGATGAAGAGTCTCTGCACGACTACGGCAACAGCAGTTGAATTATTGATACCTGTCTCCTCTGTTCTCCCTAACGCAAGGCTTTGTCTGTGTTTCAAATGGCACCCTATTCTCTTTCTAAGGCCCATAGGACTCTGGTCAAAGTAGTGCACTATGAAGGGAATAGGATGCCATTTGGGACGTTTCCTTAGTGATCCTCAATCTTCCCGTCCGAGCAGAGAAACAGGAAGAAACATGGAGGAGTGCTCACAGCAGTCTGTCATGATACCCCACTGGTCACAGGGCTATACGATTGACTTCCTGCGTGCGTGCGTGCGTGTGTGCGTGTGTGTGTGTGTGTGTGTGTGTGTATGTCAAAGGCTCATGCAGCAGCAGCAGTAATACTATCAGTGAGCTGTCTCCCACTGAGTACTGTCTTTATGACATTACAGACTGACCACTGATGTCTAACACTGACCCATAGACTGCAGTTAACACTGACCCATAGACTAAAGTTAACACTGACCCATAGACTGCAGTTAACACAGACCCATAGACTGCAGTTACCACTGACCCATAGACTGCAGTTACCACTGACCCATAGACTGCAGTTAACACTGACCCATAGACTGCAGTTAACACTGACCCATAGACTGCAGTTAACACTGACCCATAGACTGCAGTTAACACTGACCCATAGACTGCAGTTAATACTGACCTATAGACTGCAGTTAACACTGACCCATAGACTGCTGTTAACACTGACCCATAGACTGCAGTTAACACTGACCCATAGACTGCAGTTAACACTGACCCATAGACTGCAGTTAACACTGACCCATAGACTGCAGTTAACACTGACCCATAGACTGCAGTTAACACTGACCCATAGACTGCTGTTAACACTGACCCATAGACTGCAGTTAACACTGACCCATAGAATGCAGTTAACACAGACCCATAGAATGCAGTTAACACTGACCCATAGACTGCAGTTAACACTGACCCATAGACTGATGTTAACACTGACCCATAGACTGATGTTAACACTGACCCATAGACTGCAGTTAACACAGACCCATAGAATGCAGTTAACACTGACCCATAGACTGATGTTAACACTGACCCATAGACTGCGGTTAACACTGACCCATAGACTGCAGTTAACACTGACCCATAGACTGCAGTTAGCACTGACCCATAGACTGCAGTTAACACTGACCCATAGACTGCTGTTAACACTGACCCATAGACTGCTGTTAACACTGACCCATAGACTGCAGTTAACACTGACCCATAGACTGCAGTTAACACTGACCCATAGACTGCAGTTAACACTGACCCATAGACTGCTGTTAACACTGACCCATAGACTGCAGTTAACACTGACCCATAGACTGCAGTTAACACTGACCCATAGACTGCAGTTAACACTGACCCATAGACTGCTGTTAACAGAGATCATGATATCTAACATCTATCTGGCTGGGGCTTACATGCTGGGTGGGTAATGCTGCTTGATTATTAGCCTTGATGCATAGCTTCAACACACACACAGAGGTATGCACACACACACACACACACACACACATAAGCACACACACACACAAGATCGCTCACATACACACACACCCTCCTCCCCAACACACACACACCTCTCCTGTTTCCCATGTGGACTGTTGCATGACCAGTGAGAGTCCCTGTCGTTTTGGTGTGAAACAGACCCCTAGGGTCGTGTGTGTGTGTGTGTGTATTGAACAGACTGGCTCTGGTTGGTAGAGACGACAGACTGCCGTCTATCCAGCCTGCGTCTCCACAGGTGATCTAGTGTTGTTTACATGAGACCAGTGGGACATAGAGACAACAGACAGACGGACGGACGGACAGACGGACAGACGGACAGACGGATAGATAGATAGATGCAAGCAGACACACACACACACACATGCATGCATACACACTGAAAAACACACACACACGCAGATAGATGCAAACAAACACACACGATGGGTTTTCTCTGACTGGGCAGATCAGAGAATCGATGTTGTTGCTTCCTTGTTAATCTGTAACTGCCTGCAGAGGGTATAATATATATCTCCAGCTTTGAGTGGCCAATAGGAATCAGGTCAGATGTCAGACCAACAGGGGAACTCTGTGGGTTGCTATGGTGACACTGTAGCCTGTGTGGCATCAACAAACTGAATTTGGACAGACAGGACCTAAAAAATCTGTCAAAAATATCATCATTTTATCTGAACGTTGAGACGAAACAACACCTGTTATCTTATCCCTTCCATTCCTCGTTGCCTTATCGTAGCAGCTGGATGCTTATTGTAATTCCACCCCTATGAAACCATTATGAAATTGATTGTTGAATATCCCCACCACTCATACTGTGGTGAAACCGTTACTACACAGACAGTGTAGGTGAAGTTGTCCCTAGACGCTGATCTTGGGTCAGTTTTGCATTTCCCCCACTAATGATTGAGGTTAGAATTGGAGGAGGGCAAGCTGATCCTAGATTTGTACCTTGGGGAAACTTCCCCCCGGAACTACATAGACAGGGTTGATCATATTACAAAAGCATCTGATCCTTATCAGGAAAGTCATCACAGCACTGCACCATCTGGCCAACACCCAACAACCAACCACCTATATGAAGGTGTGAGGCTGATGTCTGACTCTGAAGGAGCGATGGCTATCAGGTCGTTATGAATGCTATCTGTGTGTGTGTTGTGTGTGTGTGTGTGTGTGTGTGTGTGTGTGTGTGTGTGTGTGTGTGTGTGTGTGTGTGTGTGTGTGTGTGTGTGTGTGTGTGTGTGTGTGTGTGTGTGTGTGTGTGTGTGTGTGTGTGTGTGTGTGTGTGTGTGTGTTTCACCTAGGCCTCAGACACAGATAAACAGGTAAACACAGACAGTTGTCTCTCATCTCCTCTTGGCCGTGCTGCACGACGGTGGGGTGATAACATCTCTCATGTCTGTTAGACACTTCCAACCAGGACTAAGCCCCCAGATTGCATTCTGACAAGCTCCCGTCATCTCACTCCATCCCCAGAACACTGCTGAGAGGAGAGATGAGACCACTGGCTGGCTTCTTATTAAACAGAGGGAGAGATGAAGAAGGGGGTAAGAGGGGGGGTAGGGGGAGTGTGCGTGCGTGCGTGCGTGCGTGTGTGTGTGCTGGCGGCAGTTGGATTGGAAATGGGACATGACCAGACTTCCAGCATCATCAGACGGAGTGTAAGATGGAGATGGAAGAAGCATGGATCGTCGTGGTAACCACGTGTAAAACATGAGCAGATCAAACGAATGACACCCAGCTTGTAAAAAGATGCCTGTGAGTAAATTGAAAGCGCTCACACGAGTGCTTAACAAAACAATGTGTGTATGAACCAGGCAGTGTACAGGTAGGAATGGAAGAGGATCAAGGCAGTGGATCAAGGCAGTGTACAGGTAGGAATGAAAGAGAGTCAAGGCAGTGTACAGGTAGGAATGGAAGAGGATCAAGGCAGTGTACAGGTAGGAATGGAAGAGGATCAAGGCAGTGTACAGGTAGGAATGGAAGAGGATCCTGGCAGTGTACAGGTAGGAATGGAAGAGGATCAAGGCAGTGTACAGGTGGAAATGGAAGAGGATCAAGGCAGTGTACAGGTAGGAATGGAAGAGGATCAAGGCAGTGTACAGGTAGGAATGAAAGAGAGTCAAGGCAGTGTACAGGTAGGAATGGAAGAGGATCAAGGCAGTGTACAGGTAGGAATGGAAGAGGATCAAGGCAGTGTACAGGTGGAAATGGAAGAGGATCAAGGCAGTGTACAGGTAGGAATGGAAGAGGATCAAGGCAGTGTACAGGTAGGAATGGAAGAGGATCAAGGCAGTGTACAGGTAGGAATGGAAGAGGATCCTGGCAGTGTACAGGTAGGAATGGAAGAGGATCAAGGCAGTGTACAGGCAGGAATGAAAGAGGATCAAGGCAGTGTACAGGTAGGAATGGAAGAGGATCACGGCAGTGTACAGGTAGGAATGGAAGAGGATCAAGGCAGTGTACAGGTAGGAATGAGAGAGGATCAAGGCAGTGTACAGGTAGGAATGGAAGAGGATCAAGGCAGTGTACAGGTAGGATTGAGAGAGGATCAAGGCAGTGTACAGGTAGGAATGGAAGAGGATCAAGGCAGTGTACAGGTAGGAATGAGAGAGGATCAAGGCAGTGTACAGGTAGGAATGGAAGAGGATCAAGGCAGTGTACAGGTAGGAATGGAAGAGGATCAAGGCAGTGTACAGGTAGGAATGGAAGAGGATCCTGGCAGTGTACAGGTAGGAATGGAAGAGGATCAAACACACACAGACACACACAGATGCACACACAGACACACAAACACACACAGACACACAGAGAGAGAGACACATACACACATATACACACAGAGAGAGACACAGACACACACAGACACACACAGAGAGAGTGACACACACAGAGACACACAAACACACACAGACACACACAGATGCACACACAGACACACAAACACACACAGACACACAGAGAGAGAGACACATACACACACATACACACAGAGAGAGACACCAGACACACACAGACACACACAGAGAGAGTGACACACACAGAGACACACAAACACACAGAGACACACACAGATGCACACACAGACACACAGATACACACACAGACACACACAGAGAGAGACACAGACACACACAGATACATGTGTGTAAAGTAACTAAGTAAAAATACCTTGAAGCAGTGAAGTTGTTTTGGGGGGTATCTTTATCTGCACTTCACTATTTATATTTTTGACTACTTTTACTTTTACTTCACTAGATTCCCAAATAAATTATGTAATATTTTCTCCATACATTTTCTTTGACACCAAAAAGTACCTATATTATATTTTGAATGCTTAGCAGGACAGGAAAATTGTCCAATTCAAGCACTTGTCCAGAGAACATCCCTAGTCATCCTTTCTGCCTCTGATCTGACGGACACACTGAACACACATGCTTTGGTTGTAAATTACGTCTGAGTGTTGGAGTGTGTCGTGGTAATTTCCTGTATTACTCAATAATAAGAGCCAACCACACACAAGTCAGAGTTATATTATAAAGTCCATCTTTAATAATATATGAGCTTCACCATAGCCCTTTTTGACTCTCAGATCAATTCAGTGTCTATAAATGAATTCTCTGAGAGTGTCTACAAAACAATTCTTAGTATAATTCATAGCCAAGATACACCCCCTCCTAACTTACATGACGAACCACAGTTCTTAGTAACAGTTCACAAAGAACCTTTTACTTGAAAGAGGAGTATCCCATAGTTAGATAGCATTAGCTATAAATTATCGTTCAGTTTGGTCTCCTAAAACGAGATTTCAATCTCGTGCTTGGTACCAAAACATTACCGTAAATTACGTCTGAGTGTTGAAGTGTGCCTCAGGGTACCGTAAATTACGTCTGAGTGTTGGAGTGTGCCTCAGGGTACCGTAAATTACGTCTGAGTGTTGGAGTGTGCCTCAGGGTACCGTAAATTACGTCTGAGTGTTGGAGTGTGCCTCAGGGTACCGTTGTAACGGCTGTCCTCCTCCTCTCCAGACGAAGAGGAGGAGTAGGGATTGGACCAAAGCGCAGCGTGATAATTTGACATAATGAAGTTTATTAAAGAAAAGACGAAAACCGATAAACACTTGAAATTATTACCAAAATAACAAAACGACGTAGACTGACCTAAAACATGTGAACTTACATATAACGAAGAACACACAAACAGGTACAGACTACAAACAAACGATACAGTCCCGTGTGGTAACATATACGGACACAGGAGACAATCACCCACAAACAAACAGTGTGAACAGCCTACCTTTATATGGTTCTCAATCAGAGGAAAACGTCAAACACCTGTCCCTGATTGAGAACCATATAAGGCTAATTACAAATGACCTAAACATAGAAACACAAAACATAGAATGCCCACCCCAACTCACGCCCTGACCAACTAAACACATACAAAAATAACAGAAAACAGGTCAGGAACGTGACAGAACCCCCCCTCAAGGTGCGAACTCCGGACGCACCACCAAAAGTCTAGGGGAGGGTCTGGGTGGGCATCTGTCCACGGTGGCGGCTCAGGCTCTGGGCGTGGTCCCCATCCCACCATAATAAATCCCCGCTTTTTTAACCCCCTCTCAATGACCACCCTCCAAATAACCCCACCTAAATTAAGGGGCATCTCCGGGATAAGGAGCAGCACCGGGATAAGGGGCAGCTCCGGACTGAGGGACGGCAGCTCCGGACTGAGGGACGGCAGCTCCGGACTGAGGGACGGCAGCTCCGGACTGAGGGACGGCAGCTCCGGACTGAGGGACGGCAGCTCCGGACTGAGGGACGGCAGCTCCGGACTGAGGGACGGCAGCTCCGGACTGAGGGACGGCAGCTCCGGACTGAGGGACGGCAGCTCCGGACTGAGGGACGGCAGCTCCGGACTGAGGGACGGCAGCACCGGACTGAGGGACGGCAGCACCGGACTGAGGGACGGCAGCACCGGACTGAGGGGCGGCAGCACCGGACTGGATGGCAGATCCTGGCTGGCTGGCTCTGGCGGATCTTGGCTTGATGACGGCTCTGGCTGGTCATGGCTGGATGACGGCTCTGGCTGGTCATGGCTGGATGACGGCTCTGGCTGGTCATGGCTGGATGACGGCTCTGGCTGATCATGTCTGGCGGAAGGCTCTGGCTGATCCTGTCTGACAGAAGGCTCTGGCTGATCCTGTCTGGCGGAAGGCTCTGGCTGGGCTGGAGACACGCACCACAGGGCTAGTGCGTGGAGGAGGAACAGGGCTCTGGAGACGCACTGGAAGCCTGGTGCGTGGTGTAGGCACAGGTGGTACTGGGGTGGAGCGGGGAGGTGGCGCCGGAAATACCGGACCGTGCAGGCGTACTGGCTCCCTTGAGCACTGAGCCTGCCCAACCTTACCTGGTTGTATGCTCCCCGTCGCCCAACCAGTGCGGGGAGGTGGAATAACCCGCACCGGGCTATGAAGGCGAACCGGTATGCACACGTACAGGAGACACCCTGCGCTCTACTGCGTAACACGGTGTCTGCCCGTACTCTCGCTCTCCACGGTAAGTACAGGGAGTAGGCGCAGGTCTCCTACCTGACTTCGCCACTCTCCCTTTTAGCCCCCTCCCCCAATACATTTTTGGGGTTTCTTTTCGGGTTTCCAGCCATGTCTCCTAGCTGCCTCCTCATACCACCGCTCCTGGGCTTTAGCTGCCTCCCTCTCTTCAACAGAGCGGCGATATTCCCCTGTCTGAGCCCAGGGTCCTTTTCCGTCCAATATTTCCTCCCAAGTCCACGAGTCCTGGTTCTTTGGCCGCTGCTGCTGGTTCCTCTCACGCTGCTTGATCCATGGTTGGTGGGTGATTCTGTAACGGCTGTCCTCCTCTTCAGACGAAGACGATGCTGATACAGAGATATAGAAACAGCACTGATACAGAGATATAGAAACAGCACTGATACAGAGATATAGAAACAGCACTGATACAGAGATATAGAAACAGCACTGATACAGAGATATTAAAAACAGCACTGATACAGAGATATAGAAACAGCACCGATATCAGTTCTGTTTCTATATCTCTGTATCAGTGCTGTTTCTATATCTCTATATCAGTATCAGTGCTGTTTCTATATCTCTGTATCAGTATCGGTGCTGTTTCTATATCTCTATATCAGTATCGGTGCTGTTTCTATATCTCTGTATCAGTATCAGTGCTGTTTCTATATCTCTGTATCAGTATCAGTGCTGTTTCTATATCTCTGTATCAGTATCAGTGCTGTTTCTATATCTCTGTATCAGACCTAGTGGAATGTCACACTGCAGTGTGAGCTATAGTCTCTTAGATCAGGAAGAGTTCAGTTCAGAGTAGTGTCCTATAGACAGCAGAAGTACTCCAGATCAGTTCAGAGTAGTGTCCTATAGACAGCAGAAGTACTCCAGATCAGTTCAGAGTAGTGTCCTACAGACAGCAGAAGTACTCTAGATCAGTTCAGAGTAGTGTCCTATAGACAGCAGAAGTACTCTAGATCAGTTCAGAGTAGTGTCCTATAGACAGCAGAAGTACTCCAGATCAGTTCAGAGTAGTGTCCTATAGACAGCAGAAGTACTCTAGATCAGTTCAGAGTAGTGTCCTATAGACAGCAGAGACAGTTTCTCATGACTCCAGCTCTTCCTCTGTTCTCCGACTGTGACAAGTAATTACCACTGTCTCACATACACACGCACATGGAAGCACACACCCACACATGGTCACACACACACAAATGGAAGCACACACTCACACATGGGCGCATACACACACACCACACACACTATCAGAAATGTCGGGAAGATAACCAGAATCCCAATTACCTCATTGATGGGACATTTCACTGGGGTGGGAGCCATACTAAAAGAATGGGGAATTGGCCAAGATTTACAATGGTGGCTGGGCTGGGACATTTCCAAGATGCTAGCTAGGTTTTTTCCCCCCAATTTCCACTTTACCAAATGGAAGATGGTGGAGAGATATCCCAAGTAAATTAGATGGGTTTTTTCTTTGTATAAAGAGACTGCAATCATATTGAGGTTCTCGTTCCAATCAAGAGTTGTGTGCGTCCCAAATGACACCCCTACTACTAACATAGTGCACTACCTTTGACCAGAGCCCTATGGACCCTTATCAAAAGTAGTGCACTATGTAGAGAATAGGCTGCCGTTTGGGACTCAAGTTAATTCGGCGTGATAGAGCGGTGATGGAGGAGAAACATTAGCATTGAGAGACAACACAGCTAGAGGAGATTCATGCTCTTTCTACAAAGTCTCTCTTATTCACATTCACATGGGAGCCTTGAACAGCATCACCCCACAGCATGTGTCTGGCCCAGCCGTGAACAGCATCACCCCACAGCATGTGTCTGGCTCAGCCTTGAACAGCATCACCCCACAGCCTGTGTCTGGCTCAGCCTTAAACAGCATCACCCCACAGAATGTGTCTTGCCCAGCTCTGAACAGCATCACCCCACAGCATGTGTCTGGCCCAGCCTTGAACAGCATCACCCCACAGCATGTGTCTGGTCCAGCTCTGAACAGCATCACCCCACAGCATGTGTCTGGCCCAGCCGTGAACAGCATCACCCCACAGCATGTGTCTGGCCCAGCCTTGAACAGCATCACCCCACAGCATGTGTCTGGCCCAGCCTTGAACAGCATCACCCCACAGCATGTGTCTGGTCCAGCTCTGAACAGCATCACCCCACAGCATGTGTCTGGCCCAGCCGTGAACAGCATCACCCCACAGCATGTGTCTGGCCCAGCCTTGAACAGCATCACCCCACAGCACAGACCAGTGTTGTCTTTCAGCAGGAGCTAGCCTCACTGCTTCATCCTCACAACCGACAGAACAGGGCAGAAAACATCAAATCATTTGATCAGGTCAGTCAGTAGGAGGATTTAGCTTTGCAATGACATGTTTTTGTCACGTCTTCTCCCGTCCCCCTAATCGGCACTCAACATCGCCAGTTTATTCATTATTACGCACACCTGCCACCATCGTTACGCGCATCTGCGCCTCATGAGACTCCCTTGGACTCCATCACCTTCCTGATTACCTCCCCTATATCTGTCACTCCCTTTGGTTCTTTCCACAGGCGTTATTGACTCTGTTTCTGTGTTTCATGTCTGTATGCTACTCGTGTTTCTTGTTTTGTTCCCTGTACTTGATTCCCGATTCTTAGCGTACACGTTACAGAACAACGTCTCGCCAAAGGAAAGCAACCGGGATGCCTCAGCTGGCTCGTCAGGCTTCCATGCCTCGGCTGTCTCGACAGGTTCCCAAGCCTCGGTTGGCTCGTCAAGCTCCCGCGCCTCACCTGGCTCATCAGGCTCGTCAGGCTTCCATGCCTCGGTTGGCTTGTCAAGCTCCCGCGCCTCACCTGGCTCCTCATGCTCGTCATGCTCCCGCGCCCCAGCAGGTTCCACAGGTTCCCACGCCCCAGCTGGCTCCACAGGTTCCCACGCCTCAGCAGAAGCGACCGGCCTGCTCCTGGTACTCGGGAGCGCCCCTCTGGTCAACGTCGCGCATCAGGGAGGGGGTACTGTCACTTCTACTCCCTCTCCGGCGCTCCACCTCACCAGTTTATTCATTATTACGCACACCTGCCACCATCGTTACGCGAACCTGCGTCTCATGAGACTCCCCTGGACTCATCACCTTCCTGATTACCTCCCCTATATCTGTCACTCCCTTTGGTTCATTCTCCAGGCATTATTGACTCTGTTTCATGTCTGTACGCTACTTGTGTTTCGTTCCATGTTCCGTTATTTATTAAATTCACTGTACTTGTTTCCCGATTCTTAGCGAACACGTTACAGTTTTGCCTTTATAATCACTTAGCGCCAATTAATGCTAGGAAATGTATGTGTACTAACCACGATTGAGATTGAACTCCAAGAGATTAAAAATATCTTTATTTCTATATTATTAAATGTAATAACTATATTGTCGTCCGTCTCCCGACAGTGAATCCCTCCTCCTGAGGGCACAGGATGGAAGGATACGTCTGCCAGTGCCGGCAGTGTCAGTGTCGAGGCTCCAGGCTGCCAGCTGCATCTGATTCATCCTCTCTGGTTGTAATCGGCGTAAGTCATCCTTGATTAACCCCTGCAGAATGAGTCTAATTACTTGAAATTAGCCCAGGCACAGTGGAGCCGCTCTTCATGCAGATGCAAAGTGGAGGGGTGGAGGGCACTAGCCTGCCCTGCAGCCTTATACAATACCTACCTCCTCTCCTCTCTCCAAGCCCCCCTCCTCTCCTCTCTCCAAGCCCCCCTCCTCTCCTCTCTCCAAGCCCCTCTCCTCTCTCCTCTCTGAGAGGTCAGTCTGAACAGGCCCATTTACACCATAGAGGATGCCATAATTGTTCTAGTTTATCAGCGATGCATTTCTATTATTCCAGCCTGATGATGTGTTTGTCTGTCTGCCAGCCCTGGACAACAAGGGTTACGTCCCAAATGGAATCCTATGCCCTACATACTCCACTTATTTTGACCAGGGCCTATAGGGCACTATGTAGGCCACAGGGGGCCATTTGGAATGTAGCCCTTGTTTGCCAGGGATGCAGAAAAGTCATTTTAGGCCCATGCTGGGGGAGCGAGACAGCGTATTCAAGCTCGGAGACAACAAATTGAAAAGGGGATTTTGTCATTTTGAAAATCAAAACAGTCCCAATAACCGTCTACCTCGCAGCTAGTCACCTCATTATGCAGACAGTGGAAGATGAGGCTGTTACGTAGAATGTACACTGACTACATCCCAAATGGCACCCTATTCCCTATATAGTGCACTACTTGACCTCTATCCGTTTAGCTACCAGGAAATGTACACACCAGACCAGAATCACTGAGGAAGTAAAGTACATTGTTCCTGATTGTGTCTAAGGAGTGGCGGATTGTTTGCGTTTCAGGCTATTTAATTTCTTGGGTTAATTGATAGAATGATTTTCATGTGACTATACGTCCTAGTCTAAAAGTGAGTATTTTTTTTTTATTTTTTTTTATTTTACCGTTATTTTACCAGGTAAGTTGACTGAGAACACGTTCTCATTTGCAGCAACGACCTGGGGAATAGTTACAGGGGAGAGGAGGGGGATGAATGAGCCAATTGTAAACTGGGGATTATTAGGTGACCATGATGGTTTTGAGGGCCAGATTGGGAATTTAGCCAGGACACCGGGGTTAACACCCCTACTCTTACGATAAGTGCCATGGGATCTTTAATGACCTCAGAGAGTCAGGACACCCGTTTAACGTCCCATCCGAAAGACGGCACCCTACACAGGGCAGTGTCCCCAATCACTGCCCTGGGGCATTGGGATATTTTTTAGACCAGAGGAAAGAGTGCCTCCTACTGGCCCTCCAACACCACTACCAGTATAAATGAAGTGAAGCCAGTTGAGAAGAAGCACGGCCCTATGGTGCCATCAGCTGATCGCATCAGCGGGTATCACACCAACTGGATTCATACTACTCACATGTGCTCTATTTAAGTTGACCAGTTCTACACACGCTTCCTCAATGGCGGATGTATCTTGCTGCCATTGCGCTGCTGCTGTAAACAGCTGTTAGTCGCTATGCTTGCTGTTTTCTGATATCCCACCACCACTGCCAGCCTCCACCTGTCTGTGTTCTGGGTTTCTTCCTCCAGGGGATTTGGTATAGAATATTGTGCTCATTGCCTGTAGATATTGTATCAACTTTATATGAAGCTTGGCTCTGGCAGTGAGCTGAAGGAGCAGAGCCTAACGCCAAGCCTATGCATTGTAATCTGTTCTAGGAAATGGTTGAATGTACACATGGCGTTTCCTTTCTGAACTTGTTTTGAGGGATAACAAGATAAACGTGTCTGTCCACCGTAACTGTGCAATGACTGTTGAAAGAAAGGTGGTCACTTCCACTGTTTAGTTCACTAACAACTATTGTGTCTAAGTATTTGCCATGACTGGACATCAGAGGTGTTAGTGGAGAGGTTTACTGGTGTGGAAGTGTTAGTGGAGAGGTTTACTGGTGTGGAGGTGTTAGTGGAGAGGTTTACTGGTGTGGAGAAGTTAGTGGAGAGGTTTACTGGTGTGGAGGTGTTAGTGGAGAGGTTTACTGGTGTGGAGGTGTTAGTGGAGAGGTTTACTGGTATGGAGGTGTTAGTGGAGAGATTTACTGGTGTGGAGGTGTTAGTGGAGAGATTTACTGGTATGGAGGTGTTCGTGGAGAGGTTTACTGGTGTGGAGGTGTTAGTGGAGAGATTTACTGGTGTTTGGAGGTGTTAGTGGAGAGGTTTACTGGTGTTTGGAGGTGTTCGTGGAGAGGTTTACTGGTGTGGTGGTGTTAGTGGAGAGATTTACTGGTATGGAGGTGTTCGTGGAGAGGTTTACTGGTGTGGAGGTGTTAGTGGAGAGGTTTACTGGTGTGGAGGTGTTAGTGGAGAGGTTTACTGGTGTGGAGGTGTTAGTGGAGAGGTTTACTGGTATGGAACCTTAATCGATAGTCACCAGTGGTTTTATCTGAATGGCTGACTTCTGCATGGTAGAGATTGGAGACATAGGTAAGACGGGAGTATATGATCGTCACGCGTGGAGAGACTCGATTTACCATCAACCATTTCTTTATCTCACACTGTTAGTCGGTGAGTCTCTTATGCGTGCACGCGAACACACACATGCACTCTCTATCCCTCTGTTCTGTTGATCCAGATAAGGCTCTTTGAACCTCACAGTGTTAGTGTGTTCTGAGACTCTGCGGTGGCATCTGTTAATGTCAGTGGTAATGACGTACGGCCTGCTGGCTGACTGGTGATGCACCTTGAAAGAGCAGCGGGGAACTAAGGCTCAATCATTCTCACACTCTTCACAGAAATATATAAATGTATTCATGAAAGGGTGAAAAACAAAGAGCGAGAGAGTAAGAGAGAGAGAGGCTTTCAGAATCGGAGAATCTGAGAACTGCGAATGCAGACACTTCTTTTCTGGTAAATCATTTTCACACATGCCTTTGAAATGGCAAAGCCCCTTGAAAAAGATGAGGGAAGCTCCAATATTATGAACAACAACCCAGAGATGAAAGAAGTTCATCCTTCCCCGTCACCTTTTCACCTCGGTCTATCTACTGATCAGGGATCAGGTGACAGGGTTGATGCCTCCTGCTCCCCCCCCCCCCCAAGTGATTGGGGTGAAAGCAGGTTACCCAGAGAGAATGTGATCGTCAGCCTCCTGGAGGTAGGAACTATGGTGAGCAGCATATCATTCCGCCTCTCGCTGATGAAGACGGCAGTTGGAAATGGTTCCAGCACCAACCTTTCCCATCTCTTTAGCAAAGAAACATTTAGCAGTTCATCAGATGATGCACGACTAATTACACTATAGAGTTACAAGATCAAAATTCTCACCAGCTACCGTCAGGGCCCAGTTTTTAAAAAAGCACTATCGGATAGGATTAAATACATAGAAATAGAATGAACAGAACGGACATATCATTGACTTGAATGGGGACTCCCGTTCTCTTCATTCTATTTCTACGCTTTTAACCCCATCCGATAGGCGAAATCCAGGTAGCTAACTTTTGAAAATCTGGGCACAGATCTCACAAGCTACCCTCCCTCCCTCTCTATGTTATATAAAAAAAAGTATCTATCCTACTTCTCATTAGGTTTCTGTTAATGTTACATCCATACTGAACAGATAGGAACTAGTCTAAAGAATACCTTTTGGATTATCTTGATATACATCAACATTAATTACCATAGGATAAAACACACTTTTCCCCAGAATGATTCCAGCTGCGTCTCAGAGGGAGGGCTTTCTCTGTTCTCTGCACAGCAACACTGCTCATTGATGCAGGAGGTGTCCTGTCAATATTGGACCATTCACTATGAGCGGACACATCTCTCCTGACAGACGGCCACCTGGGTACCAAATAGGATTAAGAGAGGAAGGTACACACATTAATATACAGATGCAATACGGTCACCTCTCACATGTCTAAGCATTGTGTCCCAAATGGTATCCTATTCACTATATAGTGCACTACATTTGACCAGGGCCCTATTCACTTTATAGTGTACTACATTTGACCAGGGCCCTATTCACTTTATAGTGTACTACATTTGACCAGGGCCCTATTCACTTTATAGTGCACTACATTTGACCAGGGCCCTATTCACTTCATAGTGCACTACATTTGACCAGGGCCCTATTCACTTTATAGTGTACTACATTTGACCAGGGCCCTATTCACTTTATAGTGCACTACATTTGACCAGGGCCCTATTCACTTTATAGTGCACTACATTTGACCAGGGCCCTATTCACTTTATAGTGCACTACATTTGACCAGGGCCCTATTCACTTTATAGTGCACTACATTTGACCAGGGCCCTATTCACTTTATAGTGCACTACATTTGACCAGGGCCCTATTCACATTGTAGTGCACTACATTTGACCAGGGCCCTATTCACTTTATAGTGCACTACATTTGACCAGGGCCCTATTCACTTTATAGTGTACTACATTTGACCAGGGCCCTATTCACTTTATAGTGCACTACATTTGACCAGGGCCCTATTCACTTTATAGTGCACTACATTTGACCAGGGCCCTATTCACTTTATAGTGCACTACATTTGACCAGGGCCCTATTCACTTTATAGTGCACTACATTTGACCAGGGCCCTATTCACTTTATAGTGCACTACATTTGACCAGGGCCCTATTCACATTGTAGTGCACTACATTTGACCAGGGCCCTATTCACTTTATAGTGCACTACATTTGACCAGGGCCCTATTCACTTTATAGTGCACTACATTTGACCAGGGCCCTATTCACTTTATAGTGCACTACATTTGACCAGGGCCCTATTCACTTTATAGTGCACTACATTTGACCAGGGCCCTATTCACTTTATAGTGCACTACATTTGACCAGGGCCCTATTCACTTTATAGTGCACTACATTTGACCAGGGCCCTATTCACTTTATAGTGTACTACATTTGACCAGGGCCCTATTCACTTCATAGTGCACTACATTTGACCAGGGCCCTATTCACTTTATAGTGCACTACATTTGACCAGGGCCCTATTCACTTTATAGTGCACTACATTTGACCAGGGCCCTATTCACTTTATAGTGCACTACATTTGACCAGGGCCCTATTCACTTTATAGTGTACTACATTTGACCAGGGCCCTATTCACTTTATAGTGCACTACATTTGACCAGGGCCCTATTCACTTTATAGTGTACTACATTTGACCAGGGCCCTATTCACTTTATAGTGTACTACATTTGACCAGGGCCCTATTCACTTTATAGTGTACTACATTTGACCAGGGCCCTATTCACTTTATAGTGCACTACATTTGACCAGGGCCCTATTCACTTTATAGTGCACTACATTTGACCAGGGCCAATGAAGATTAGGGTGCCATTTGGGACACAAGCTCGGACAATCAGGTGAAATCAGAGGATCAAGTTGTTGAAGACACATAGCAACCAGCTAGACTAGACTGTCAGACCATATTCCAATGGATCATTCACAGACACCGACTAGGAATGCATTGCAGTCACACACGCCCTGACTGTCAACGGCGATACATCAATGAAAGCATATCGGAAACAGCACATTTACTTTCAAATCGTATTCAATCCATTCAGATTCAATCAAATTTACAGCCCATAGAAAACGTCACGTATTAATACTGAACCAATGCAGATCTTACTGCAACCATATTGAAAATCACAACAACAAAGAAATGTAAACACAATAATCACAATCCTATTCCAAACTGGGATTGCTATGCTGGTGCACAGTGTTCTGCATATGTAGACCTATGTGCAGAGTAGTATATCCGTCCCAGGCAGTTCTCCTGTGTTTTGTGGAGAGGTGTTAGACGGTAATAAATGATAAATGTTTTTTTGCTTTGGGTTGCTCCGGGTCTTCTTCTCTCCCTCTGTGGAGGTCAATACCTGACAGCTGCTGATTGGCTGTGTGCTGTGGAGGTCAATACCTGACAGCTGCTTGGCTGTGTGCTGTTGCCATGGCTCCCCAGTGGATGGCCTAGTTTCTTTGACCTCTTGTCTTCTCTTTTCTGCCCACTCACCTCACGGAGAAGCTGCACTCAAATCACACACACAACTAGAGAGAGAGAGAGAGAGAGAAAGAAAGCTCACACGCACACACACATGAACACACACACACACACACACAACTAGAGAGAGAGAGAGAGTATGAGAGAAAGAGAGAGAGAAAGCTCACATGCACACACACATGAACACACACACACACACAACTAGAGAGAGAGAGAGAAAGCTCACACGCACGCACACATGAACACACACACACAACTAGAGAGAGAGAGAAAGCTCACACGCACACATTAACACACACACACACACACAGACAGACAAACATCAAAATCACTGCTTCATGTTTGACAAGATAATATATGGCGTTCAGCATCTGCGGATGAATACCTTCCAGTCTCTATTCATGCTCCAAAACCAAGCGGCTATTAGAGTTTCCTGTGTCTCATCACACCTTGTCATGTTTGTCACTGAGCAGAAGACGAGTCATGAATGCCATTAGGAATTCACCCATCGAGAATTCAAAGCTACAGATGTAGGATGTTTTTTTGATCACTCTTTTGTTGCTGAGAATTTTCACTGCACCACAGGAAATGCAGATGAGCTTCGTGATTTACCTAAATTCACTGAAAAACCCCATTAACACACAGTTATATTAATTCTAACCAGAAATCAAGCAACATTATGGACTAAACATTCAAATCCTGTTGCTGCAAGAATATTTTGCTTTGACAATCAAATCAAATTCCAAATCAAATTTAAAAAAATAGGTCACATACACACATTTAGCAGATGTTATTGCGAGTGCAGCAAAATGCTTGTGTTCCTAGCTCCAACAGTGCAGTAATATCTAACATTTCACAACAATACACAAATCTAAAAGTAAAAGAATGGAGTTAAGAAATATATAAATATTAGGACGAGCAATGTCGGTGTGGCATTGACTAAAATATAGTAGAAAACGGTATATACATACAGTATGAGATGAGTAAAGTATTATGTAAACATTACTAAAGTGACTAACCTTCCGTTATTAAAGTGGCCAGTGATTCCATGTCTATGTATAAATGGCAGCAGCCTCTATGGTGCAGGGTTGAGTAACCGGGTGGTAGCCGGCTAGTGATGGCTATTTAACAGTCAATACATGTCAAATTAAGATCCTACACCTGTATGACATGATATGACAAGGCTGTACCACCAATGACACAAATGGGCCCTTTCCCACTCCTTTTCATTGCCATTCCGGTTGAGGCTAGACAGACAAACCTGAATGGTACCGTATTCACACTGGCATGCCCACACAAAGCATAGTAAGCTGGCTTGTGTATTTTCATGGAGTATCATGGACATAACCTTCAACAGACTGACAAGCCCAGACCCAGACAGTGCTATAAAAAGTCTGTTTCACACTGTCACTTTCTCATTTTACTGTCACAAATCATATTTAATCAATTTAGATACAACCAATTCACACCCTACTGAAAACTGCTCCTTTTACTGTCACAAATCATATTTAATCGATGCAGATCTCACTGCAACCAATATCAAAAACCACACATTTACTTTCACAATCATCACAATCCTTTATTTAAAACTGGATGGCCGTGCTGTTGAATTGCTGGTCTACTCCATTGCTTGGATTGGCCTCAGATCGGCTCTGCTAGTGTGAAAAGGACATGGGTGTCTCCAATCATGGCCACACTCAGCACAGAAGGGCCACAGTATCATGGAGATAACCTTCAACAGACTGGCAGGCCCAGACAATGCTAGAAACAGTCCGTTTCACACACTGTCACTCTCTCTTTCTCTCACACTCAACGGGCTTTAATTGGTTCTAAACAGCTGGCCACGGTGGCCTTGTCTATGTTCTATTTCCGCTGCGTGTTCTGGCTTAGGAAGGACCAGCGCAGCACTAAATATCACCCAGCTAAAAGGGCACTTTCTCTGTCTCTGTCTCCCTCCCCCATCCCTGGTTCTCCATTTCAGAGACTGCGGGGGAGACTGAACCTCCGAAACCCCTAGCATTCATTATCGTTTTTCTGTTTTTCTCAGTCTGTCACTCCAAATCCCTCCAGTCCCTCCCTCCCTCCTATTTTCCTCCCTCCTGTCTCCTTGCTCAGATGAGTAATGGAGGATGGTAGTGAGGAGGTCTGCAGCATAGAGTCTTAGAAAATAGTCTGAAGAGGAAAACTGTCCATTAGGGTGCTACAAAAAGCCCTAGACTTCAGCTGTGGTCTTGACTTCCCACTGCAAACTGGTAGTGCATATGTATATTTATCTATGTACATACACATCTAGACATCCACGGTGTAGGCACTGCATCATGCTGAACCAAAGCCTGTTTCCCGTGCTGATGAACAATCTCTTCCAGTGGTGTAGTGAAGGGTATAGAGCCCCACAGTGGAGGTGTCATAATACCCATAAAACTTAGCGGCCAAACAGGGAAACGGTTCCAATCGTTTTTCCACTATTCATTTTTCCCCATAGGGGATTTTGCTAATTAGCATTTTCGATTCTGAGCGTAAATAGAGCTGAATATATTGATAAAAGTCACCTTGTCCGAGAGAGATTGACATGGTTATCAAAACGTCCCGCCAGGGTAAGCCTACACGAAACACAGCCCTTATTTTAAGTGTTTCTGAAATCCCCTATGGGAAAAATGAATGGTGGAAAAATGATTGGAACCATTTCCCTGTTTGACCGCTAGATGTGAAGGTTATTATGACTCATACTGTGGTGCTCTATATGCAGGTATACGCCCATGTACACACACCTTTCTTTCAGTGGGCCTTGCATATACTCACTTCATCATTCCCACTGATGTGTATCAAAGTAGTGTAGTGGAGGTGTATGCTGTATCCATGAAGGCTGATGGAACAGATCAGAATGTTTAACATGTTCATAAACTATTATTTATTCACATTAAAGTGCTGCGATGTGCACGCGGCGGTTAAGCCAATGTTCCAAAGTGTAATTAGCTGGAGAACACTGTTCTAAAACGTACACCACACAGGCAACTGTTATCAGATGGAGCGGCTTCCCCAAAACCTTCTCAATTAAATGTTAACTGAAGTATCCTATGTCCACCTGGCCAAATGATATCATGATCCAGTGGCTCTTTGTTTTGCCAGCTCCATCTCATGTTGCTACAGAAATACTGGGAACCAAACAACACTGTCTGCACACTTTAATTACAGGGTAACGACACAAAAAAAATATAAATTTTTTAGATTTTACCCAGTCCTCAAAAGTGGTCTCCTGATGTGATTTAAGCGTTGTTGTGGACTTAGAACATCCAATTTTGTTGTTTTTCTATTAAAAAAAGCGTGACTTTGAGAGCGAAAACCTGAAAGAAATGGGAAAAATCTGAAACCTGTTCATTTCTGACTCAATTGACAGACTCATCTATTTTAATGGTAGTCCTACTATTAGCCTACTCCCCAGCACAGCTTGGGTTGGCCTTACTGTGAAAGACCAATATGGCATTGATCATTTTAGGTCATTCAGAGTACAATTCTCATATGATTTTTCACACATGGCGCCATTCACTCGCCGGGCGGTCCGTTTGGGAAATGTTTTGGCTAAATGAGAGTATACCCACTTCTCCAGGCATCACTACACCACTGATCTCTTCAATTAAACATCTCCATTAAAAACGCTTATTAGTCCAAGAATAGGTAGAATCTGAGTCCCAGAAACTGTCCCAGGAAGTGCAACCACGGTAACACACACACAGACATCACCATTGAAATGTGCGTTGATATGGATGCTCCACTCCACTGCAGGCTTACCATAATAGACTAGAACTAATGAACACCGAGCACAGAGGTCCCCATTAATCTCATCCTGTTTAAATACCTGAATGAGTGAACTCCTGTCAGTGACACACCCAGCCACTGCCTTCTGGGTAAAGGGCATCTGTCATTGTGCTCTCTGCTCCACTAAAGTCCATTGAAATTGTCCTGATCCATCTTCCTCAATAAAAGCCCTGCATTCAGCTGACGGGATTAGCAGCCCTGCTGCCTCATATTCCAATGATGGATCGCAGTCGTTCAATTATTTATACTGTAAAAGCACTAACTGCCAGGTAAAAGCGCTGTCAGCATCCCTATGCAACAGTGTGAGCAGAGTGGTGGACGGTTTGTTTTTTATCTATGATATGCATGCACACAGGGACTCTCAATGGTACTGACGGAAGCTTTTTTGTTGCAGTAGCAGCTTGTGTATGCATGCACTTTACTACTATGCAATATGGGCTGGGATGATACGGTGATACGCTGTGTGTGTGTGTTTACTGCTACACAACATAGGCTGGTATGATAAGGTCATACTGTGTGTGTGTGTGTGTGTGTGTGTGTGTGTGTGTGTGTGTGTGTGTGTGTGTGTGTGTGTGTGTGTGTGTGTGTGTGTGTGTGTGTGTGTGTGTGTGTGTGTGTGTGTGTGTGTGTGTGTGTGTGTGTGTGTGTGTGTGTGTGTGTGTGTGTGTGTGTGTGTGTGTGTGATGGTAAGTTTACCCCCCAGAGATGCCCACCAGGGTCCTCACCAGCAGTTGTTAAATATTTACACCTCAGTCAACCATGCAGAGATAAGCAAAGTGTGTGTGTGTGTGTGTTGGTTGGTGCTACATGTCTTGGTCTGTGTTTTGCATGAGCTCTATCGTTAGTTTTTCTTTCACCTTATCTGAGCTCTCTCTCTGGCTCAACAGGTAGGGAGAACATCTTATCTGAGCTCTCTCTCTCTGGCTCAACACGTAGGGAGAACATCTTATCTTATCTCTCTCTCTCTCTGGCTCAACACGTAGGGAGAACATCTTATCTGAGCTCTCTCTCTCTAGCTCAACACGTAGGGAGAACATCTTATCTGAGCTCTCTCTCTGGCTCAACACGTAGGGAGAACATCTTATCTGAGCTCTCTCTCTGGCTCAACATGTAGGGAGAACATCTTATCTGAGCTCTCTCTCTGGCTCAACATGTAGGGAGAACATCTTATCTGAGCTCTCTCTCTCTGGCTCAACATGTAGGGAGAACATCTTATCTGAGCTCTCTCTCTCTGGCTCAACACGTAGGGAGAACATCTTATCTGAGCTCTCTCTCTCTGGCTCAACACGTAGGGAGAACATCTTATCTGAGCTCTCTCTCTCTGGCTTAACACGTAGGGAGAACATCTTATCTGAGCTCTCTCTCTGGCTCAACACGTAGGGAGAACATCTTATCTGAGCTCTCTCTCTGGCTCAACACGTAGGGAGAACATCTTATCTGAGCTCTCTCTCTCTGGCTCAACATGTAGGGAGAACATCTTATCTGAGCTCTCTCTCTCTGGCTCAACACGTAGGGAGAACATCTTATCTGAGCTCTCTCTCTCTCTGGCTCAACATTTAGGGAGAACATCTTATCTGAGCTCTCTCTCTCTAGCTCAACATGTAGGGAGAACATCTTATCTGAGCTCTCTCTCTCTGGCTCAACACGTAGGGAGAACATCTTATCTGAGCTCTCTCTCTCTGGCTCAACACGTAGGGAGAACATCTTATCTGAGCTCTCTCTCTCTGGCTCAACACGTAGGGAGAACATCTTATCTGATCTCTCTCTCTCTCTCTGGCTCAACATTTAGGGAGAACATCTTATCTGAGCTCTCTCTCTCTGGCTCAACACGTAGGGAGAACATCTTATCTGAGCTCTCTCTCTCTGGCTCAACATGTAGGGAGAACATCTTATCTGAGCTCTCTCTCTCTCTCTGGCTCAACATGTAGGGAGAACATCTTATCTGAGCGCTCTCTCTCTCTCTCTGGCTCAACATGTAGGGAGAACATCTTATCTGAGCTCTCTCTCTCTGGCTCAACACGTAGGGAGAACATCTTATCTGAGCTCTCTCTCTCTGGCTCAACAAGTAGGGAGAACATCTTATCTGAGCTCTCTCTCTCTGGCTCAACACGTAGGGAGAACATCTTATCTGAGCTCTCTCTCTCTCTGGCTCAACAGGTAGGGAGAACATCTTATCTGAGCTCTCTCTCTCTGGCTCAACACGTAGGGAGAACATCTTATCTGAGCTCTCTCTCTCTGGCTCAACATGTAGGGAGAACATCTTATCTGAGCTCTCTCTCTCTCTCTGGCTCAACATGTAGGGAGAACATCTTATCTGAGCGCTCTCTCTCTATCTCTGGCTCAACATGTAGGGAGAACATCTTATCTGAGCTCTCTCTCTCTGGCTCAACACGTAGGGAGAACATCTTATCTGAGCTCTCTCTCTCTGGCTCAACAAGTAGGGAGAACATCTTATCTGAGCTCTCTCTCTCTGGCTCAACACGTAGGGAGAACATCTTATCTGAGCTCTCTCTCTCTCTGGCTCAACACGTAGGGAGAACATCTTATCTGAGCTCTCTCTCTCTGGCTCAACACGTAGGGAGAACATCTTATCTGAGCTCTCTCTCTGGCTCAACACGTAGGGAGAACATCTTATCTGAGCTCTCTCTCTCTCTGGCTCAACACGTAGGGAGAACATCTTATCTGAGCTCTCTCTCTCTGGCTCAACATGTAGGGAGAACATCTTATCTGAGCTCTCTCTCTCTCTGGCTCAACACGTAGGGAGAACATTTTATCTGAGCTCTCTCTCTCTCTGGCTCAACAGGTAGGGAGAACATCTTATCTGAGCTCTCTCTCTGGCTCAACACGTAGGGAGAACATCTTATCTGAGCTCTCTCTCTCTGGCTCAACACGTAGGGAGAACATCTTATCTGAGCTCTCTCTCTCTCTGGCTCAACACGTAGGGAGAACATCTTATCTGAGCTCTCTCTCTCTGGCTCAACAAGTAGGGAGAACATCTTATCTGAGCTCTCTCTCTCTCTCTGGCTCAACACGTAGGGAGAACATCTTATCTGAGCTCTCTCTCTCTCTGGCTCAACACGTAGGGAGAACATCTTATCTGAGCTCTCTCTCTCTCTGGCTCAACAAGTAGGGAGAGCATCTTATCTGAGCTCTCTCTCTCTGGCTCAACATGTAGGGAGAACATCTTATCTGAGCTCTCTCTCTCTGGCTCAACATGTAGGGAGAACATTTTATCTGAGCTCTCTCTCTCTCTCTGGCTCAACACGTAGGGAGAACATCTTATCTGAGCTCTCTCTCTCTCACTCTCTCTGGCTCAACATGTAGGGAGAACATCTTATCTGAGCTCTCTCTCTCTGGCTCAACACGTAGGGAGAACATCTTATCTGAGCTCTCTCTCTCTGGCTCAACAAGTAGGGAGAACATCTTATCTGAGCTCTCTCTCTCTGGCTCAACACGTAGGGAGAACATCTTATCTGAGCTCTCTCTCTCTCTTGCTCAACAGGTAGGGAGAACATCTTATCTGAGCTCTCTCTCTCTGGCTCAACACGTAGGGAGAACATCTTATCTGAGCTCTCTCTCTCTGGCTCAACACGTAGGGAGAACATCTTTTCTGAGCTCTCTCTCTCTCTGGCTCAACACGTAGGGAGAACATCTTATCTGAGCTCTCTCTCTCTGGCTCAACATGTAGGGAGAACATCTTATCTGAGCTCTCTCTCTCTCTGGCTCAACACGTAGGGAGAACATTTTATCTGAGCTCTCTCTCTCTCTGGCTCAACAGGTAGGGAGAACATCTTATCTGAGCTCTCTCTCTGGCTCAACACGTAGGGAGAACATCTTATCTGAGCTCTCTCTCTCTGGCTCAACACGTAGGGAGAACATCTTATCTGAGCTCTCTCTCTCTCTGGCTCAACACGTAGGGAGAACATCTTATCTGAGCTCTCTCTCTCCGGCTCAACAAGTAGGGAGAACATCTTATCTGAGCTCTCTCTCTCTCTCTGGCTCAACACGTAGGGAGAACATCTTATCTGAGCTCTCTCTCTCTCTCTGGCTCAACACGTAGGGAGAACATCTTATCTGAGCTCTCTCTCTCTCTGGCTCAACAAGTAGGGAGAGCATCTTATCTGAGCTCTCTCTCTCTGGCTCAACATGTAGGGAGAACATCTTATCTGAGCTCTCTCTCTCTGGCTCAACATGTAGGGAGAACATTTTATCTGAGCTCTCTCTCTCTCTCTGGCTCAACACGTAGGGAGAACATCTTATCTGAGCTCTCTCTCTCTCTCTCTGGCTCAACATGTAGGGAGAACATCTTATCTGAGCTCTCTCTCTCTGGCTCAACACGTAGGGAGAACATCTTATCTGAGCTCTCTCTCTCTGGCTCAACACGTAGGGAGAACATCTTTTCTGAGCTCTCTCTCTCTCTGGCTCAACATGTAGGGAGAACATCTTATCTGAGCTCTCTCTCTCTCTGGCTCAACACGTAGGGAGAACATTTTATCTGAGCTCTCTCTCTCTCTGGCTCAACAGGTAGGGAGAACATCTTATCTGAGCTCTCTCTCTGGCTCAACACGTAGGGAGAACATCTTATCTGAGCTCTCTCTCTCTGGCTCAACACGTAGGGAGAACATCTTATCTGAGCTCTCTCTCTCTCTGGCTCAACACGTAGGGAGAACATCTTATCTGAGCTCTCTCTCTCTGGCTCAACAAGTAGGGAGAACATCTTATCTGAGCTCTCTCTCTCTCTCTGGCTCAACACGTAGGGAGAACATCTTATCTGAGCTCTCTCTCTCTCTGGCTCAACACGTAGGGAGAACATCTTATCTGAGCTCTCTCTCTCTCTGGCTCAACAAGTAGGGAGAGCATCTTATCTGAGCTCTCTCTCTCTGGCTCAACATGTAGGGAGAACATCTTATCTGAGCTCTCTCTCTCTCTGGCTCAACATGTAGGGAGAACATCTTATCTGAGCTCTCTCTCTCTCTCTGGCTCAACATGTAGGGAGAACATTTTATCTGAGCTCTCTCTCTCTCTCTGGCTCAACACGTAGGGAGAACATCTTATCTGAGCTCTCTCTCTCTCTCTCTGGCTCAACATGTAGGGGGAACATCTTATCTGAGCTCTCTCTCTCTGGCTCAACACGTAGGGAGAACATCTTATCTGAGCTCTCTCTCTGGCTCAACATGTAGGGAGAACATCTTATCTGAG
Source organism: Salvelinus fontinalis (assembly GCF_029448725.1). Taxonomy (NCBI): domain Eukaryota; kingdom Metazoa; phylum Chordata; class Actinopteri; order Salmoniformes; family Salmonidae; genus Salvelinus; species Salvelinus fontinalis. The sequence continues at coordinate 61,488,899 of NC_074671.1, forward strand.
CTCTCTCTCTGGCTCAACATGTAGGGAGAACATCTTATAATAACTCTCTCTCTCTGGCTCAACACGTAGGGAGAATATCTTATCTGAGCTCTCTCTCTCTAGCTCAACACGTAGGGAGAACATCTTATCTGAGCTCTCTCTCTCTAGCTCAACACGTAGGGAGAACATCTTATCTGAGCTCTCTCTCTCTAGCTCAACATGTAGGGAGAACATCTTATCTGAGCTCTCTCTCTCTCTCTGGCTCAACATGTAGGGAGAACATCTTTTCTGATCTCTCTCTCTCTCTCTGGCTCAACATTTAGGGAGAACATCTTATCTGAGCTCTCTCTCTGGCTCAATACGTAGGGCGAACATCTTATCTGAGCTCTCTCTCTCTAGCTCAACATGTAGGGAGAACATCTTATCTGAGCTCTCTCTCTCTCTCTGGCTCAACATGTAGGGAGAACATCTTTTCTGATCTCTCTCTCTCTCTCTCTGGCTCAACATGTAGGGAGAACATCTTTTCTGAGCTCTCTCTCTCTAGCTCAACATGTAGGGAGAACATCTTATCTGAGCTCTCTCTCTCTGGCTCAACATGTAGGGAGAACATCTTATCTGAGCTCTCTCTCTGGCTCAATACGTAGGGCGAACATCTTATCTGAGCTCTCTCTCTCTAGCTCAACATGTAGGGAGAACATCTTATCTGAGCTCTCTCTCTCTGGCTCAACATGTAGGGAGAACATCTTTTCTGATCTCTCTCTCTCTCTCTGGCTCAACATTTAGGGAGAACATCTTTTCTGAGCTCTCTCTCTCTAGCTCAACATGTAGGGAGAACATCTTATCTTAGCTCTCTCTCTCTCTGGCTCAACATGTAGGGAGAACATCTTATCTGAGCGCTCTCTCTCTCTCTCTGGCTCAACATGTATGGTGAACATCTTATCTGAGCTCTCTCTCTCTGGCTCAACACGTAGGGAGAACATCTTATCTGAGCTTTCTCTCTCTCTGGCTCAACACGTAGGGAGAACATCTTATCTGAGCTCTCTCTCTCTCTGGCCCAACACGTAGGGAGAACATCTTATCTGAGCTCTCTCTCTCTCTCTGGCTCAACACGTAGGGAGAACATCTTATCTGAGCTCTCTCTCTCTGGCTCAACACGTAGGGAGAACATTTTATCTGAGCTCTCTCTCTCTGGCTCAACACGTAGGGAGAACATCTTATCTGAGCTCTCTCTCTCTGGCTCAACATGTAGGGAGAACATCTTATCTGAGCTCTCTCTCTCTGGCTCAACACGTAGGGAGAACATCTTATCTGAGCTCTCTCTCTGGCTCAACACGTAGGGAGAACATCTTATCTGAGCTCTCTCTCTGGCTCAACACGTAGGGAGAAAAATAGAGAGGGAGAGGTGTAGCGAGGAGGTAGAGAGAACATGTGTGCATGCGTGTGTTTGTCTGTGTCTGTGAGAGAGAAAAAGAGAGACAGAGAGAGAGTGAGACAGAGTGAGAGCTGAACGAGTCAAATGGATAAATGTCAGTCAGTGCTTCATCAGCTCGCAGCGTGCTCTCTCTCCCCAAATGCCATGTGTAAGTCACACATCCAGGGCCGTCAGCCAGCCTCCCAGAACACTGTAATACGATTACGGCTCTGCTGCATGCCACCGTGTGTGTGTGTGTGTGTGTGTGTGTGTGTGTGTGTGTGTGTGTGTGTGTGTGTGTGTGTGTGTGTGTGTGTGTGTGTGTGTGTGTGTGTGTGTGTGTGTGTGTGTGTGTGTGTGTGTGTGTGTGTGTGTGTGTGTGTGTGTGTGTGTGTGTGTGTGTGTGTGTGTGTGTGTGTGTGTGTGTGTGTGTGTAAGGTAACTCAGTATAAACTAGACTGACACAAATCCAGGCAAATAAGCTCTGTTACTCACAGAAAAACATGAGGTGAAACTAGGCATCAGAATAGTTTTAGTCTACTTGTTTTTAGTCTCCTGAGTCAATATATATTAGGACAGCCTCAGTCTCATATACACTACCGGCCAAAAGTTTTAGAACACCTACTCATTCAAGTGTTTTTCTTCATTTTTACTATTTTCTACATTGTAGAATAATAGTGAAAGACATCAAAATTATGAAATAACACATATGGAATCATGTAGTAACCCTTTTACATTGTCACCTGGAATGCATTTCAATTGTGCCTTCTTAAAAGTTAATTTGTGGAATGTCTTTCCTTCTTAATGTGTTTGAGCCAATCAGTTGTGTTGTGACAAGGTGGGGGGTATACAGAAGATAGCCCTATTTGGTAAAAGACAGAGTCCATATTATGGCAAGAACAGCTCAAATAACCAGAGAAAAGACAGTCCATCATTACTTTAAGACATGAAGATCAGTCAATGCGGAAAATTTCAAGAACTTTTAAAGTTTCTTCGAGTGCAGTCACAAAAACCATCAAGCGCTATGATGAAACTGGCTCTCATGAGGACTGCCACAGGAAAGGAAGACCCAGAGTTACCTCTGCTGCAGAGGACAAGTTCATTAGAGTTATCAGCCTCAGAAATTACAGCCCAAATAGATGCTTCACGGAGTTCAAGTAACAGACACATCTCAACATGAACTGTTCAGAGGAGACTGTGTGAATCAGGCCTTCATGGTCGAATTGCTGCAAAGAAACCACTACTAAAGGACACCAATAAGAAGAAACGACTTGATTGGGCCAAGAAACATGAGCAATGGACATTAGACCGGTGGAAATCTGTCCTTTGGTCTGGAGTCCAAATTTTAGATTTTTTGGTTCCAACCGCCGTGCCTTTGTGAGACGCGGTGTGGGTGAACGGATGATTTACGCATGTGTATTTCCCACCATAAAGCATGGAGGCGGAGGTGTGATGGTGTGATGGTGTGGGGGTGTATTGCTGGTGACACTGTCTGTGATTTATTTAGAATTCAAGGCACACCTAACCAGCATGGCTACCACAGCATTCTGCAGCAATACGCCATCCCATCTGGTTTGCGCTTAGTGGAACTATCATTTGTTTTCAACAGGACAATGACCCAAAACCTCCAGGCTGTGTAAGGGCTATTTGACCAAGAAGGAGAGTGATGGAGTGCTGCATCAGATGACCTGGCCTCCACAATCACCCGACCTCCACACAATTGAGATGGTTTGGGATGAGTTGGACAGCAGAGTGAAGGAAAAGCAGCCAACAAGTGCTCAGCACATGACTGTTGGAAAAGCATTTCAGGTGAAGCTGGTTGAGAGAATGTCAAGAGTGCAAAGCTGCCATCAAGGCAAAGGGTGGCAAAAATATATTTCAATTTTTTTTCACTTTTTTTGGTTACTACATGATTCCATTTGTGTTATTTCATAGTTTTGATCTCTTCACTATTATTCTACAATGTAGAAAATATAAAAAATAAAGAAAAACCCCTGAATGAGTAGGTGACTGTATGTTTGTTTTACGGTGTCCATATTAGGACAGCCTCAGTCTCAGCAGGACTTTTAAGTAAGATGCCAACAATCTTGTCTACATAGACTTTAAGAAAATGTAGGTTCTGGGGGTGAAAGGTTGAGTTAATTCTCACATGGTGAGTCTTCCTTCACGTCCTCTTTCAGAAGAGGTCATAGTGACAAGCACCCCTAACACGCAATGTTAGTCTATTGTCAAACGAGAGTTATGTTCCATTCACAAACTTTGAGGCGTATTCCAACAACATCATTGCACTGAAGGATACTGTTATGTACACTATATCCTGTTTACCTCACATAATGGGCCTTGTGTAAATTGGTGACCCCAAATGGGAAAGACACAGGGTATATCCTACATGAACTGCACAATGTTGGTTCCTTCAACAAACTCTCCCAGTCTCACGTCACAATTAGACTTTCATCATTTTGAAGTTGTTCCAAACACACCATTTTGAGGTGGTTAAGGTTAGACACTAACTCTGAATGATTAACGGGTAAAGGTTTGAGATAGGCTTAAAACAAAAATCTCAAAAACAACTTTATCATTGGATTCGAACATGCAACCTTTCACACTAGAGGGAGGTTAGTCATTAACTCCAAATGGTTAACGTAAGGGTTAAGGTTTGGGACAGGCTTAAAAGAAAAGTCTCAAAAATTACTTTTATCACTGGATTCAAACATTCAACTTTCTGCACAGTAGCAGATGCTTACACCCCCATTCTCCATCCCCAACACCCAAACAAAACGAAACCTACTTAAAAGGTAACAGCGCTCACAATTGCCCCTAGTGGCCTTTTCCCACGTCATTTCCGGACTTCCTCAGACATGGATGGATGTCGAATACTGACTTGTATCATGGGTGACCTGGTGCCTTCAAAGCAAACTCCAAGGTCTGTGTTTGTCTTTCTAAATTCTTTGGTCTACTACTCTAGTCACACGTAGAGTATATGGTTATTGTGTAGGCCTATAACCGAATATAGCCTGGTGTCCCTGTCTATTCGAGGAGCCCACGAAAACGACTAGACGTTTGTGCTCTAACTTATTTTAGTAGACAGTCCGAGATGAGCCGCTTATAATGTCTATTTAGCCTCGGATAAATAGCTCACCTTTCAAACGTATATATGGCTTGAGTGACAGGGAGGGAGAGCCTATTGAGGTCCAATGATTTGCATATCTCCTCCTCTTTACACACCTTAACCTGTCAAATCTCCACGTTGGCGGGATCGTCAAAGCCATTTACCTTATATAGCCACGCACGAAGTTGATTGACAGTATGTACACGCCCCTCCACTCGCTACTCTCCTCCCCGTTTGTCTTGCGATGCCTGTAGCCTACTACCATCCTGCCCGAACATGTTCCTACGGAAGCGGAGCGCTGGGGAAAAGCGTAGTGGGGATGAGCAAGGTTACTACCTAGCAATAGCCTACGGATACACATGGAGCCTCCATCATATCTGCAGGTTTGCGTCTCTCACCAAGTCTAAACTCGTTCATTAGAGTCTCCAGCAAATAATGAAACTATATATTTCCTTCTTTCGGATCAGTTTATGTTTCTTTCTATGCATAATATTTCCTGATAGGACTGGCATGAACGTGGATTTGGACATTTGATTTGGCATAGCCGGATTCCTTTTTTTCGTGGAACAGTCTCCTTTCTGCGCTCCGCACACAGAGCATCATCATGGACGTTTTGGCGAATCACGGTATTTTTCAGGAACTCCAGCTCGTGCATGACACCGGCTACTTCTCTGCGATGCCTTCGCTGGAGGAGAACTGGCAGCAGGTGACTATAGAGTTTCGATCGTTAGCTATATCAATCGTTAACTGTAGCTATATTGCTGATGGCGGTTTGGCAAAGCCACCGAAGTGCGCTCGAATCACTGACATAGGCGTCAACTTTCCTCCAATACCTTGCATCACAAGTTCAGAGAGAGAGGTACTATAGCCTACATGTAATAGTAACTTGTCAAATAGATGAGTCTATTGCAATTACATCTTCATACTAGGCAATTCAATCTGCACTGATGTATTGTTACGCTATTGTTAAGAATATTACCCTGTGTGATTAACTTGAAGCATGGGGTCTAATATGAACAGTGTCGCAATGTAAACTTGTACTAAGTATGATTGTGTTATGATATTAGATCCTACCAGCGGAGTGCTGTTCTGTGTTGAGCCGAGCCCAGGTTGTTATTCGCTGCCGCTAATGTATCCTTCACCGGTGCGCATGGGCTCAGCTGTCAAAAGCAATTAGGGAAAAGCGGTCATAATTTCGACAGGGAAGATGTCGATCTCTGAATAATAAAAACAGTGCTTTGTACATAAATAATACATCTGCTTCCGTCGGATTGCTTGTTTTGAAACCCTCGGCGGCATGAGGCGAGGAGGTTCCCCATTCAAATGCATAATGTATTAACGCAGATGTATAGGGTTGCCGTTCGAGATAAGCAAGTGGTCTTTTTACAAGATGCTGTGGAAATGGGGGATAAGAAGAGGGGGATTATAATGAGGGAATGATATGGTCCAGGAGTCAAGCCTCGGGGTTTCCGAGTCACATTGTGTCATAGTTTTTATTAGCACAGGCTCTATGGTGAAATGTCACGCCGGAGGACACATGGTGAAACCAACGTACTGCTCTGCTCTCCGTAGGGCTGCGGGCGTTATTCAACACTGGTCTGGTGGGAAGTAAACTGTTTCACTTACAATGCAAGACAACATATATACGTTCCGTTTTCTCTATATGCATAAAGTCTCGATGTTTCTTGTTTTACGCGGTGCGTGTAAAGACATTTAAAGAACCACGCGGTTTCCATGCCGCATGCCATCCACCTGCACTGATGGAAGCGGTTTGGGATGATCATTTTCGCCACCAGCATCGCTGGGCTGCAGGCAACAGCAGTGCATGGTAATTTGATGCCGACTACTTGTGCCAGTAGAGTTGTTGTCTGTAAATGAAGGATAGTGGTCAGTCAGTGGTCCATGACCATGGCTCTACCCTCTCTAGTCACCTTCTTAATTGGCTTCCCGCTGTCAGCCACTCAAACATCCAGACTTAACTCAAGATCACTGTCCAGTCACACACCAGATATTACTGCAGTCAGTTGAAATACTATGTAACCATTGATAAATGTCATATTACTGTATTACTGACATGGCTCTGCCCTGGCCTGGAGAATAAAACCTGTCATCAATCTGGTAGAATTCTGGCCTGGAGAATAAAACCTGTCATCAATCTGGTAGAATCCTGGCCTGGAGAATAAAACCAGTCATCAATCTGGTAGAATCCTGGCCTGGAGAATAAAACCTCATCAATCTGGTAGAATCCTGGCCCGGAGAATAAAACCTGTCATCAATCTGGTAGAATCCTGGCCTGGAGAATAAAACCTGTCATCAATCTGGTAGAATCCTGGCCTGGAGAATAAAACCTCATCAATCTGGTAGAATCCTGGCCCGGAGAATAAAACCTGTCATCAATCTGGTAGAATCCTGGCCTGGAGAATAAAACCTGTCATCAATCTGGTAGAATCCTGGCCTGGAGAATAAAACCTGTCATCAATCTGGTAGAATCCTGGCCTGGAGAATAAAACCTCATCAATCTGGTAGAATCCTGGCCCGGAGAATAAAACCTGTCATCAATCTGGTAGAATCCTGGCCTGGAGAATAAAACCTGTCATCAATCTGGTAGAAATCTGGCCTGGAGAATAAAACCTGTCATCAATCTGGTAGAATCCTGGCCTGGAGAATAAAACCTCATCAATCTGGTAGAATCCTGGCCTGGAGAATAAAACCTGTCATCAATCTGGTAGAATCCTGACCCGGAGAATAAAACCTGTCATCAATCTGATAGAATCCTGGCCCGGAGAATAAAACCTGTCATCAATCTGGTAGAATCCTGGCCTGGAGAATAAAACCTGTCATCAATCTGGTAGAATCCTGGCCTGGAGAATAAAACCTCATCAATCTGGTAGAATCCTGGCCCGGAGAATAAAACCTGTCATCAATCTGGTAGAATCCTGGCCCGGAGAATAAAACCTGTCATCAATCTGATAGAATCCTGGCCCGGAGAATAAACCCTGTCATCAATCTGGTAGAATCCTGGCCTGGAGAATAAAACCTGTCATCAATCTGGTAGAATCCTGGCCCGGAGAATAAAACCTGTCATCAATCTGGTAGAATCCTGGCCCGGAGAATAAAACCTCATCAATCTGGTAGAATCCTGGCCTGGAGAATAAAACCTGTCATCAATCTGGTAGAATCCTGGCCCGGAGAATAAAACCTGTCATCAATCTGGTAGAATCCTGGCCCGGAGAATAAAACCTCATCAATCTGTTAGAATCCTGGCCTGGAGAACAAAACCTGTCATCAATCTGGTAGAATCCTGGC